>NW_027286752.1:600000-820000 GCF_022747635.1 Hetaerina americana | reverse complement strand
GAAGGAGGTGGAATGGAGGAGGGAAGCCCCGGGAAATGTCAGGGGGTGGCAGGGAAGGTGGGGGGATGATTGATGAGGGAATGTAAAAGGGAATTTCTAAGACAAAACGAAAACGGGCCGGGGCGGGGATGCGTGACGGATAGACCGTTCGAAAGGCTGCATTTTATAGCAGAGATGTTTTCTTTGTTTAACGTTCTCTTTTTTTCCTTTTTGCCGTGATCGAGCCCTTTCCTCTAAATGATTGGTTTTGTGAAAGCAGGAGTGTTTCAGAAAGTTTCGATAGTTTCTCGAAAGCTTGCTTTGCTCAATCTTTGCTCTATATTTTGAAATAGGCATCACCTTTTCAAATAATATGAACCAAAATATAATGAAATGATAGATGTCACTCTAGAGTCATTTTAATAAATTTGGTTTATACTCAAAAGGAGATGATGAACTCATTTGGATTCTTTCGGCATGCCTTATTTGCGTTCGCAACTGTGTAGTGTGAATATCTACCATTTTATTGCAAATTTAAGGCGTAAATACGCTCTTCAATATAATCAGGGGCTAGCTTTTTGTTTATATGAGCCAATGTTTACTCTAATTGGGAGTATTTGAATTCTATGTCTATAATCTCCTGGATTTTACCAGGTAACGTAAATGGTTGGCAGCGCGGTTAAGTAGTATTATTTCTTCCACAACCTGTTCCGGTTATTGCCTCTTATATTTTAAAATAGCTAAATGGATATTAAGGTTCCATAAACGTTTTTTATATTTTCTTGAAGTAGAACCTTATTTATACTCGGTAGATATATATACATATATGTATTATTAATATGCATGCTTAGGTGATTACTTAATTGTTTTGAAAGAATTCGTTAGATCCATGATTTGAGGCGATACTTGCAACATTTTTTGTACTTCGAGCAAAACGGTTTTAGATATTGACTGGATATATAAACTCTCGTTATGTTTTTTTTCATTTTCACCAAACAATTTTGATAAGTGCCTGCAATGACAATATTACTTGGCAAAAATAATAAGAAATCTTATCCGAACGTGCGAAAAGTTGCATTGATACGGTGGGAAATATTTTATAAGTATTCCTCGAATACACATATTGCACCTAGAGAACGGTTGAAAGTCATTACATCGCCACACGAGGATAAAGATCGAAATTCTTTGTTTCATTGGCGTGAAGCTAGCTAATGTCAACCTTTTCCTCATTTCTCCTTCGGGGGGAAGCGTCTGATGGACAAAATGTTTGGCCCCTGGTAGAAGGATTTCAAATCAAGACCTTTGGACACTTCCAGTTAAGCGCAAGTCGTGGTCAATTCTAGGCATCAGATTATTGGGGTAAACCACAGGCCTCACGCAGAACGGAACCTAATTACGTGTGCGTGCCATACCCTGAATGAGTGAATGTTTTGCACCTAGTTTCTGCGGCCGAAGTGAGCTATATCTCACGCATCGAACAGTCTTTCGAATTGACTAATGTGGGTATATGTAATTCCGTCATTTACTCAAACCGTATGGACGCTAATCTTTATGAAAATTGTATACTGCGGAGAAGGTTGATTAAGAGCTCTTTTACGTATTACTCAAAGTTAGTCGGCATTAAAGTATCAACCAACTAAAATAAGCAGTTTGAAAATTGGAATGACTCTTTTATGAGTTTTTAAATTCGACAGTTACAGGAAACTGTGCAGGCATCGCAAAATGAAAGAACTTAAAAAATGAACCGAGCTGGAAAAAATTCAAAAAATGGTCCGGTACCCGAAGTAAACGTATGAAGGATTGAAAAAAAAGGGAACAGCGAGTTAATTAATTTATCATTCGAAGTGGCAGAACCGATGGACTTCGATTGGGAACCCTTCACTCTGAAAGAGACTCCGCCAAAGTAACATTGACTGTGAAATGTTGTGCGGAGGATTGTGACGGGGCGAAAACGGATTGGGGCACTTGAATAGATAAGATGACGAAGGCAAGTTGCGGGCCGGCAATGGGGTGAGGGCGGGGGAAGGAGCCGAGGGAGGGATGAGAATGGAGTCGGCTCTTCAGAGGAATGGACCTGTCAGCGCACGAGAGGCGCGGCGCGGCGATGATGAGAAAGAAAGGAGGGGAAGGGCGTGGTGGATTGAAGGGAAGAGGATGGGGTTGCCGGCACATAGCAACGGTGGGAGCTCTAGGTGGTGGAAGTAGTCGACCGAAAAGGGCTGAGGATATGGATGCTCGATTTTGAGTACTTGCACCACGATACGAATTGAATAACGCAAACGCTTGGTCGATTTATCGATATTTAGCAATTAAATAGCAACATACGACTTCACAAGTACAGATTCGCATCTCATCTAGCATTTAACTTTGGGCCATGTGATTTTGAGGGTATCTTGAAGGGTGTCTTGTCTTATTTTCTTTCCTCCTCTCATCTTCGTGGAAATTCTTCTTTAATTACACGTATTAGGATGTGAAATTTGTCTCAATATGACATTTCGGTTCCCTCATCGAATCGATATATATTTCACCGTGGTACGTATTGGAAGTGAAAATTTGCTGAATCCACATCTGAATCTCAATGCTATAAACGGCATCCCTTGAATTATCAATACCACATGGCGATACCACATACTCATCCCACAATTGTCGTAACGAAAGGAAAACGGGAGTACTTTAAAAGGCGATGCATGATTCGGGACTAATGAGAAGGAATGAGAATTGAAAAGAAGCTGAGAGAGAGAGAGAGCAGGTTGGGTGATATGAAAATTCTATAAAAAAATATCAGCCAGTATGTCCCGTTTTCAAATAATAAAATCGTGAGAGGCTGGTTGGCATATCCTTGGACCGTATTATTCTGTTTTTAATGAAATCGACGCATCTATACACCCTCAGCTTCACACAACCCGCGTGATATTACGTGTATCGGGATCATCCTGACGCAAAAAGCCAATTGCGTGGAGAAAGAAATTGGATCTCATGCTCTGATACTCTTTAGTAAAAGGGAAAATATAAGGTATATATGGCGGAAGTGTGGTTTTAGCTGAACAATCACTAAAAACAATTATGTTATTGATAAAAACAAATGAGCAATTTTCAGAAGAAGATTTAATTTAATTAAGAGGAGAATGCGCTCCAAAACAATCCATCAAAAAAAATCAAACTTGTTGACTTTTTAATTGTGCAATAAATTCCTTATTAACATATTAAGAGTCGAAATGTTTGGAAAAAAATACGAGAACGACCTTGAGTGTGCTTACTTTACAGTTTCATGTCGATTATTAGCTGAAAATTCTATGATGGATGAAATAACCTACTTCAGATATACATGTACGCGAGTGGATGCAGTATCAGCGAAAGGTAATTCCGCTCGACAATGACATTGAATGTGAAATTCAATCGCCATATTGTCTAAGTCAAGATGATCACTTCCTTCACCTTCAAAAATAACATTCCGATTAGTAACGTGATGTATACGTCATTCTTGGAAACGATAAATGATATTACGTGGAGAAGGAGGTAGGTTAAACATTAAGTTAGGAGGGAAAAAAATGAATAAATGGAACAATTTAATTATGTAGGAATTGGTTTAGAACAGTCTGGTCAAAGCAGTAGAAGTGTAAGAAGATTGGGTAAAACAAAGAACGTTTCACAAGGAAACGATGCAAGGGACGTTGGTTAAGGATTTTAAGAAAAGATTAGTGAAAGCCTTTTTTTGGAGCTTTAAAAGTTTGGCTTTGTGCGTTGCGGAAGCAAAATCGTTGGAACGAAATAATAGGCATAGATTGGACCTTTTTGAAATGTTAGTTTGGAGAAGGATGAAAAGGGTAAAAGGGACGGAAAGGAAAACCAACGAAATTCTAGACATGGTGGAGGAAGAAAACAATGTTGTTGGTATAGGTCTGAAAGTGACAATAAAAATGGATTCACAGAATTTTAATTGTTTATAGAATGCTGGAGACTGTAATAGGGTGGAGAGAGTTAGGCAAACGTCACTGGGGGAGAAAATGGATAGGTATGTTGAACAGAATGAAGAAATACAGAAAGTATTAGGAATTGAAGCACAGTTTAATGTAGTGTGAAGTTTCAGGTTGTGCCTCTTCAGATGGAGCGGGGAATATGACAATGATCAGTCTGCATCCGTCCAAAAGCTGCATTAAAGAGTAGACTACCAATGATACCAAAAACAAATATGAGCACAGAAATATACCAGATATATACTATCTAAGTTTGAGTGAAATTCCACGCCAGATTGGGGAAATGTGTGAACATTTTTGCTTAGTGATACCTGGAGGAAAGAAAAACTTAATTGAAGCCGGTATAGGAGAAAATTAAGGTAGATTTGGGAAGAGGATCTTTACAAAAAGTAAACCAAATATTTTGGCTTGCTTTCAGATTGTTCGCGAGGCATCGCGAGTTTTGCCCATGGGTTATCCTTAAAATGATTGCGTCTTCCAGTGAGATATCGAAGAAATCAACCAATGATGGGCTTACTGCTTAATAATGATAATTTTTTTTACGGTTAATACAAGTATACGTGTTATAATTATACAACTTAGCTTAGTGGATAGAGCTTTTGGCTACTGACGAGGTGATTCTGGGCTTGAATTCCATTTGGGAAACCCCATTTAAAATTCAAGAGTAGTGATTTTAACTTTGTGAAGAACCGAATTTTGACACAATGAAAAGAGCTTGACCAAGCAAACCTGAATGTTTGAAATTCAAACTAGCATACATGTAGCTAGCACGGGGACAGCTTTATCCTCTACTATCGAAACGAATCTTCTGGTAGATTAAAGTGATAGTGTTAGCGTGTTAATGCGTTGATAATTGCTGTTCTTAACCATTTCCTGTATGTGCAAGAATACAGACTGTTGGGACTACTCTAATGAATATCAAGACTAAGAATGACAGTATGAAAGACTAAGAATGACGTAGAGGTGATTACTTTATTTGGTAAGTTATTTAAATATGTAAAAATTCATTTACTTTTCTTTCAAAATAAACTTCATTTCCTAAAACTTTAACTTTGAAGAATTTTCATTGTACTCTTTTACAAATTTTATAATATAAGTGAGTTTAGCTAGACAGAGATTTAAGGCAGAGACTTTTTTGGATTCCCTCATAATTATAGCAAAATAATACAATATATACGTTGTGTTATACAAAAAATATATTTTATGTAACCCAAGGGTTGCAGGTTCGACTCCCGCCTGGGTTGGTTTTCCTCCACCTGGGGATTGGGTGTTCGTAATCGTGTCCATGGTTATCACTAATAATAGTCCGATGTAAAAGGCCGAAAAGTACTGTATTCAGACTAAGAAGAATAAATAAATAAATGTTTGTTATTCAAATAATTTCGCTACACCATATAATCCTTAGGACTCTCTACAGATTTCAATTAGCCTGGAAAGTGAGTAATTAGGGTAAGTAAACTAGTTGAATAATAGAATATTTCTCCGTGGTAAGTAAACATCGAGTTATTTTCATACCAAACAACTGAATTTATTTTAAATGGGTAGAGTTGATGGTGAAGTATAATAACATTTTAAACAAAGACAATATCAAAAAGTGAACTGTAAGTACGAGGAGTATTTATGAAGTTTTAAATCAATTGAAGAAATGTCTACATGGTGACTACATTAACCATTGATAAAGATGCATTATACGACTGCAAGTATCTTTTGATCGTAAAATGCACCGTTAATGGAGCACTCAAATAAAATTACTCGGCCAAGTGAATTAGGCCATGATGATGTCCTTCATTCGTTAATTTGGACTCTCTGGTTCATTTCATTATACGAGGGTCATCCGGAAAGTAGTACCCGTTCGTGCCGCATGAAGTGCTGACGACGCGAGTAGCCGCTGGACGAGGTCAGATAGCTTCAGTGGCTTGTCTGCCTTCTCTGAGCCAAGTTGCGTGACGCTAGCATTGCCTGTGTTGTTTCTGTGATTGTTTACAATGTTTAAAAAAATTGAGAACGCCGCCAGTTGTGAAGTGAGGGCAGTGATTAAATTCCTCAATGCAAGAAACGTTCGCCCATGTGATATTCATCGCCAATTAAAGGAGGTGTATGGAGACAATGTAATGGACGAGTCGTCTGTTCGGCGGTGGTGTCGCAACTTCAACATGGGGAGGGGGAACACACACGACGATGAGCGTTCGGAGAGACCGTCTGTCATTACAGACCAACTGGTGAGCTCAGTTGACGAATTCGTGAGGAACGATCGGCGCGTCACAATTGATGACATCTGTGAGCATTTTCCCAATGTTTCTCGAACAATTGTTCATGAAATTGTTAAACACCATCTGCATTATGCAAAAATTTGTGCAAGATGGGTCCCTCGCGTATCTCAATGAGCTGGCGGCGAAGGACTATGCAGCAGGAATACAGAAACTTGTCACACGTTATGACAAATGCCTTAATTTGCTTGGAGATTATGTTGAGAAGTAGTTTAAAGTATCCTCTTTCAAATAAAATTTTTTATGTTTGTTAATATTTACTTTTGTGTCTTTATTTCACGAACGGGTACTACTTTCCGGATGACCCTCGTAGTTTAAAAAATATAAAGTTTGAAAACATATAGCGTACTTTAATTGGAAAAAAACTTACGGAAGAACACCAACGACATTGGAGATGGACAAAATTGGTGCAACGATAGTTCAGCACGTACCATATACTGTAAGAAAATAGATTGCGAAATTGAAATGGCGTTTGCAATAAAGCACGAGGTTCAATTTTTCTCAAGGTGTTGGTACTTTTGATCCGATTTTATATATGTGAGTTCTTTGCTAGACTTAGAAAGGGCATGAATTTTTATGAACATGAATACAATATGAATCTTAATTCCTTAAAAGCCAGAACGTTTGTACCTTCCACATTTTCGTTTGAATGGCGTTATCTTGATTTTTTGGACAAACGAATTTAATGAATGAAAGCTTTAATTTTTTAATTGATTTAACCGCCAATACACAGGGGTCAGTTAAATGAAAACGAATCACCCGCCGTAACACAGTCCGCTAAAAGCTAAAAGTTAGCTTTCTACATATCGATATTGCTATCGCTGTGGTTGGAGAAATACATAATGACAACTCAGAGGTGCACGCAGTTGTAGTGTTATGTCCTTGTTGGATATAAGGATTTCTGTAGACCTTCGACCCATTCTTCGGAACTATGTGGACATTTAAGAGCCAAATAAAATACTCTTTAAATTTTTTAACCTAAATACACATGCCTTATAAGAGAGTTAAATATCATGATACCATATGTGTCCATTCACTGAAAATAAATAACCTCAGGATTACACAAAATATTTTTTCACCATTACTAAATCTTTTACTGTTTTACTGTATTGGTTAGAATACATTCAGCCTTCCTTTAAAAATATTTTATTTGGAAGTTAGGATTGATCTTTTTTTAATGAATATATTTAAAGCTTACAAAATTAAAGAACAAAGAAGTGAAATTTAAGCTCTTCGTAATTGTGAGGTTACGTTTGTGCGAAGATAAAAGGATTTGTTAATGTAATTTTAGCTTTAATAAGAGGCTATAGTCACCATTACTCGCTGGATACCCAACGCTGAAGAAAACAAACACGAAGATAGTAACGTCCACTATTTGGACGTGATTCTTAATTGCGACCCGACCTTCCGGATGGCCACCTAAAGGCGGTCCTCAGCAGTCTTCACCAGGAGCGATCAAGAGGAAATATTATCTGGTTGAAGCTTTAGATCCGAGACGAAACCGCATATTTACGGTCTTCTGCTCTTTGAGAAAGTAAAACGTTGACAATGGACGGTCGCCCCCCGTGCCGGTGACCAGACGGAATTCCTTCCCCCTGCATCCCACTCACTCGCATCGACGGATTTGTTTTTATAAAGAGAGAGAGAGAGAAAAGACCCCCCCCCCACCCCAACGCCACCGCTTCTTTGGGCCGACCCTCCTTCACCTTCCCCACCCCCTTCCATCCCACCCTCAACCCCTTCCGCCCGTCCCTCCTCCCGCACCCAATCCGCTTTTCAGCGGCGAACTGCATCATCCATCTCCCCTTGTTCGTCCCCCGGCCGTGACAGGGCGTGGCGCTGAGATCGCTTACACACCTACGCCCACCTTCTACTACCACGCTCCGAGGCACGGCGCCTCCTGCTCGCTTATGGACACCGTAGAGACGCTCTGAGATACCCATTTCCCAGCAGCGACCATCGATATAAAATAAACATCGCAGTAGCAATAATACGCATAAAATATAGCTCAAAATTTAACATCGACATCGATAAATATCGCTTCAGGATGTAGTGGTTCTTTTGAGGCATCCAAATAGACCTGGACGGTATAAAAAATATCGAATTCGCGTCGATATATCTCAGTCATACGCAGCGAGGCTAGGGGTCTTGGGGATATTCGGGTTTGAATAATATAAAGTTCTGCTGATATTTGCATGTAAGGGCTGACGAATTAGGATCGCTAATGAACGACAGCAAAATTCATACAGCACTTTATCAGAATTTTGCGGCTTATCATGCTACATAAATCTAAATTGCACCCCTTGTAGTAATCCTTATAGACCACATCAATCAGTAAGCATTACTTCTCATTAATTCGTAATATCATTATTTCGAATTACTGCTACATGAAACTGACATTATTTTAATCGAATAATAAGTAGTAGTAGTTTTGAGGGGAGGCGACCGTCAGCAGAGGTCATTTGCGCCATAGGGGATGGTCAGGAAAAGATGAAGGGTGGAGAGAAACCCGGCGTCGCCATTAGGCACTCTTTACGAAAGGCGCCAAGGGGTCCGCAGCTTAACATCCCATCCGACGGACGGCGTACTCACTCAAAGTGCCCTCCACAAAGTATCGAGCAAGGGATCGAGATACCTCTGAAAAATATTCAACATCGCCGGGATTTGAACCCGAGCCCTCTTGGTGGGAAGCCAGTACGTTAGCCCCCGTACCATATCGATCCCCTCGAATAATAATGTTTGCAATGGAATATCACGCATCCCCTTCTTAATTAATTTGATTGAAGTTTAATACAGTATGAGGACATTGGACATGCATGTACTTCAATATTGCGTTTTGAATATTGATAAAAATCCATTATTATGCATTTGTAAGAAATTTTGTTGTGAGAAATTATAAATGGATATAAGAATACAATTATGTATTCATTTATCGACTTTATTAGGGCAACTTTGAGACTTTATAGCCCCTATTTCCCCCTAACCTCTAAACAATGCATCGAAGACAAGTGCACTTTCATTCACCCATGCCCTAAGTGGAGGATAAAACCATCGTGGATCTCAAATATATATCCCCAACAATCTCTGATACGTAACTGTAACGTATAAAAAATTTACAAAATCGATTTTGATACATAAAACCACAATGATAGGTCAATTAATGGAAAACGAACACCGAGCAGAACAAAAATAAAGCTTCTCATGATCATGTGTAACACCGTGGATAGAAACGAGAAAAGAAAGTTTTAGGTGGCTTTAGATATCGATTCGATATTGAATGAAGAGCGAAGTAGATGCGACGAAATATCGAAAGTCCCTAGGCATTACGACCCTCCTTCCCCCAAAAAAGGTCCAGAGGAGGAAGGTTGGGGGTTGGGAGGATGCAGGGGAAGGCGATTGAGAGTCGGCGGGGTGGTTGCGGTGTGGGCGAGGGTGACTTTAGGGTGGTGGGGCGAGGAGGAGAGGGGGGTAGGGGAGCAGTGCGTCGGAGGGAGGTAATAAAAGTGAGAAAATGGAGGAAGACGGATGAAAGAGTTTGAGTGAGGAAATAAGGGTGGGGGAGGGTCGGGAGTAAAGGAGACAAATGGATTGAGACCCGGGAAGGATGAGGTGGGGCTGCGGCGGCGTGGGCGCGAAAGGGGAGAGGCGGCTGGGAGGAGGCACGAATGGGAGTGAAGGGTGGAGGACGTGATGGAGAAGAAAAATTGGCGGGAATGTAAAACGACGAATTAATCACTTAGTAGTTAAACAGTAAAAAAAATCAGTTTCATAGACCGAACTGGGTTGGTTATGGCGTCATCAAACAATGCGGATTCTCAAGAGAACGTGACTGTATTAGTTGATAAAATATTTGTTGGCTATGGTGTAGTAAATGTGAGCTAGTATTAGCCTGAATCGAAAGAGTTAGACTAGAATGAGCTTAGGGATCCAATGATATTGATCAATACTTTGGTAAAGTCTTTAAGTTCATATCTGCGAATCATAATACTTGTAAAATAATGATTAGTCACTCGATGAAGGAAACTTATAATCAAGGATGATTATTAACCGAAGTTAACTATCTTACGAAAGATATATGCATATTTTCAGTTTACTCAGTAATTCCAACGCGTACCATCAAACGTGTACAGGGTTGTATATTGAAAATCTACATGAGTGGGATGGACGCTTACCAAAATACTATATAATTAATACAAATACGGTTATTTATAATACCCAAATTAAAATGTGCAATTTTTAAAGAAAAGCGATCAAGTGTTTGATAGATGTTTGTGATGACCTTGCTGAGGGACATGGGACGAATGCAGTAATAAGAGCAACAGAAATATTGGGATTTTTAAGGTAAATATTGAAGAGAGGTTGAATGTAAGAAGGGAGTAAAATAGTATGACTTTAGGACGGTAGTGGTGGTTGAAATCAAAGGGAGCTGAGATTGTTTTTAAGAAAAACCTGTACACAAGGGTGTTTTTATAATTTGCAGAGGTGGCAGATAAATGATGCCCTACAATAAATTGTCATTCATTCATCAATGCGAAGAAATATTGAGGCCAAGCATTCTGTACAAGTAAGTTTTCGAACTCATTAGCCGGTTACCTATGGATAAATTAAGAAATTGATATGGATATCTGGCTGAATGGGAATTTGCAAAAACAAATTGGGAATAGTGTTTTAGAGGGAAATAGTTTAGTCAAACGTGGAGTAGTGATCACATAACACGTGTATGACACAGGATTACGCCGTTAATGTCTGTCCAAGTTGCATCAATTATCTCGCCAGTTATACTTACATTTTTTAAAAAGGTTTCACTCAAAAAATTAAAAGGGACGATTAATTTATTCTACCTTTTCTTTTTCACTCAACGTATTTCATTTTAATTTTGAATAACTTTTGTAAAAAATTAAATCATGTGTTTTGGGCTTATGATTCTTATAATATTCAAATCATAACTACAAATGAATGGTGACACGCGTTTCGTCATAGTATAACATCAACAGGTATTTCAACTGTTCCGTGAACCAAACAAAGTGTTCGAATAGCTAATTCGGCGAACTTAAAATAAAAATGTTTCTTCGATAGGCAGTCATGAAAAGAAAAATTCTAATGAAGTACATTTGAGAGGGAAAGATAAAATAGAGAAATTTAGAAATAAATCAAGAATGGCATTAGTCAGTTGACGAAGGAATGTGTGAAGGTGAGGAATCAGGATAAATTCTGAAGAATTCACCAGAGAGAGTACAATGGTAGAGAACTGCTCCATGCGTCAACTGTGGGAGAAAGGTTGATAATATGCCGAATGGCAAATTATCCCTGAGATCAGTTACTTAGAATGTAAAGTACGACATTGCATTATCTGCTCATTGCATTTAAGTATCTATAAGCTACAACTACTAGACATAGCGGACATACCCTATGGCTAGTATTTTATGATGACGATGCATAATGTGGGTAAAAATGATTTTGCGTGAGAGTATGCTTGATCGTATCAAATGTTAATTGGCCAACGAGGCCATGGAGAAAGGGAATGAAGTAGTAGAGCGTAGGGAATGAAGAAACATTTCACTAAGGCTGATTTACTGAAAGCGTTTAAAGCGGAAGAGAGAGAGAGAGTAAGATGGGGCAGAGATGGGGGAATCTACGGAGGATGACTTAATGGTGGAAGTGGGGGTCATGTCGTCCTCGTCTGGGGTCGGAGGAGAGTGTGCGAGGGCATTGAGACGCGTGATTGTGGATGAATCAGAGTATGGAATGGCATTTGGTGCTGGTGCGAGTCAGGGAGGGATATTGACCGGCGATTCTATGGGGCGGACGAGGGAGAAAGGGACGGCGAGGCGACGTGCGGGAGGGTGAGTCGTTTCGGGGTCGAATGCTCAGATGTTGCGGAAAAAGTCGAAGGGGAGGGGCTGGGATGGTCAAAAACAGGAAAATAATTTGTATTGGCACAATGAATCATCCACTGCACAAGAATACTCGCTTTCGAGAATGATAAATGCATGAACGAGAAATTATCATTCGATAATTAAGGGAGAAATATAGAGTACCCATTACTAAGTAAATACATGGTACAGGGTTGGATTCATGCCTTTTAACGTTGTTTTAATTGGATTCATCTAGCATGTGTCACTTTTAAAATTAAGAATAATAGTGCTTTGCTTATTGGGGGAAATAGAAATGAAACTTGGCCCATAAGTATTTTATATTTTAGTAAAATATAAAACGGCGATATATTAACGCAGATGATAACAGGGCTAGAATATTTTCACCAAAAGTGAAATACAAGGAAAATGATTTCAAATTCAAAATCATGTTTTTTTTTAATTAAGCAATTATCCCAAAGTAATTATGAAAAAATAATGACAATTTTAACGGTGGTAAACATTCCAGCTATGGTCCTCTTTTTTTTCTTGTCAGCGACAAATATTTTCTTACATAATTATCAAGTACAGCATATTCAACCCCCGAACAAAAAATTCTTTCTCAAAAATGAATTTGTCCCATATAATATGTGATATGTGGTATTACCCATATAAAATACATCCCGATAATATTCATGGACGTATATAAAATAAATCACATGGCATAATTGCTCATTTTTCTTTAGTTTTAAGAGGAATTTAAACATAATTCCATAATTTTAGATTTTCTTAATGCAACTATTGTATCAGATAAAAGATAAAATAACATTCCATTAAAAAAGTTAAAACTACACGTAAATCTGAGGAGGGTGATAATGCATTTTAATTTCAATCAAATGACTACATTATAATTCTATTATGAGTAAAATATATAGTAGAAGCTCAATTAATGGTAACAAACAAAAAAATGTTCATCATAAGGTATAATTGCTTTGTTAATTTTTAATGTTTCAGAGACTAAGGATGGACAATGTAAATTTTTTTGTGAGAAAAGGTAAAGAAGCATGGGGAAAGAATAAAAGCAACTAATTGAAAAACTTGTGGAACATAGCGGATTCTAGAGGAGCATAATGTGAAGAAAATATGTTTAAGATAAAGAGGTGAATACCAAAAAGAGAAATGACCTAAGGTAAGGCGCACAAAGGAATGGACGGATAATGTTGTTTTACTTGCAAATAAGGGAAAATACTCCGGGATTCAGGTAGAAAAATGATATACTTAGACATATGATTACTAATTTAGGGATAAAATGCAGGTTCATAAAATATTTACTGCTAAAGATATTTATAGCGAAACTGTCGTCAAAATATGAATTCATTATTATTTTTTAACCTTTAGCGTTACGCAATTTTTAAAGGTGAGCTAGCTTTAAAATCAATGTCAGTCTTGTAGGTCTACCCATATAAATATTTCTATTAAAAAATAATAATGATCCTTGGGGAAATAGTCCCCCCCAGCAGCATTTATGTTGTCTGCATAATGTCCAAAGGAACGATTACTAAGTCCATATGAACTTAATAAAACTAAACCCTCACTGCAGACTTCCTCGGCGTTTTTTGACCTCTCCTATCTTTTCTCGTTAGTTTCCCAAGAAACTATTTTTCTTCATGGTGCTTAGTTACCCTTAAGAGAAACTTATAGTTACAATAAGACACTTAATGTTTCTTATTTTCATTCCACACTTGTTATAATTCCCATTTGAATGCTGGACTAATAGAGCATCCAAATTTAAGGGTTCTCTTCTCCAACCATAAAGGCGCTCTTTTCTCCAAGCTTACGAGTAGTATCGACCGTGGAACTCAGCATAGGAGGATGGGGATGTTTCCAGTGCAGAGAAAATGATTAATCTCGTCTTCCCCCGAGAACATTTCAGTTGTTTAAATGAATGAGATTGGCCTGTTTACTTGAATTTTCTACATCAAAGTAGTCACCATACATTCCTACCCAGGAATATATGCAGTCGCTGGATTCCCCATGACTTTATACAATTGCAAATGCAGTTATTTAAAAGGATAATTAAGGAGCAGTATGATTATTACTCAGTTTATCTCCGAAGTTGAAAAAAGCCCATTCTTTTGAAAGTCCTCTATAAACACCTCATTCAGTATTATTCAGCATAAGGAATATTATAAAAAGTATCATATGGTTACTACGTCATTGTTTGGGTAATCAACTGACAGCATGACCGAGGTAACATCAACTACTAAAAATACCAATTAAATAATTTAACCTCGCTTAGCCAAATGTTTATTACTTACGTTGTAAATATAATTTTTACCTTTGATAATGGTAAAATTCCCTCATAGATTGATTTCCCGTTGATTAAATCAATGTATAACTCCATGAATAGTAGAAACAATTGGTGCATTACCAATGAGAAGTAGTTCAATATCGGTTTAAATGACAGGGCTTGGAAAATAGTCGTATACAGGGTCTGCAAGACAACTCGCAGAGCATACTTTATTATACGCTACGTAATGCACACACTTCTAAACATTCCTGTAATATGTAATGGATTACATCAGCATATTTCATTAGAGTTAATAATTATAGTCTGCATAATTAGAGTTCTCTTGGCTTCAATCATTCCGTTCATAAAATCTGAACCATTCTGTACGATTCCAATTCTACGTATTCGACGGCAGTAAATTTCTGATGGCGGAATAGATGCTCAAGAGAGAACAGTGGGGAATACTTCAAGACAATGGGGTTTTGCACGTTCAAAGTCGGTATTGACAACCGCTCCACAATCGGGAAAATGCGGAAAGTTAGTAAGCGTTCAGTACCAAGCTCATTATTAAACATTGCTCCACACGAATCATGGCCGATGCCTGAATTCAGATTCATCAGTCACACTCGCTTTCCACTGCGGAAGGATTCAGTTTTACCTTCATGGGGCGGGGGTGGGGTGGAAATTAAGCAAATCATGATATCTTCTCATTTTGTCAATTCGGTCTATTGTCACGGTTAGTGGGGGAGGAAGAGCACATGTTTATATTCATTTTGTGATTGACGTCGAGGGGGAGGATTAAACGAGAGAGGGCTGAAGGGAGGTGTGTCGGGGAAATGAGTGCGGTGGGGAAAGGGGAAGAAAGACGGTGGGTTGACACAGAAGGGAGAACGGTGGTGGGGAAAGGAGTGATGGGAATAGGGATCCGAGATGAAACGAGGGAAAGAGAGAGCGACAGAGGGAGAAATAGAGAGAGAGGGAGAGAGAGACTGTGTGTGTGGTAGCCAAGGGAATGATTGATATGCATTGAGGGTCGTGTGACGGCGACTTTAGTGGGAAGCGAGTTTGCAAGCGGGGAAGGGGGTGGAGGGTTGGAAAGGGTGGGCGTGACTGGTTTTGGGGGTTGGGGGAGAGGGGAGGGAAAGCTTGTCGAACGCGCGGATCCGTGAGGGTGGTCGGGAGGAATGGAATTGTCCTTCTGTCCCCTCTCTCGAAACATTTGAAGTGCGTATAAATTCCTTCCCTCCCCTGCAAACATCCACGAGAGGACTGCTCCCCGTAATTGTCTCGAGATGCATAGTAAATAGACGAGGAGAAACTCTTCCAATCTCGTCGGTGCTGATAGGGTGGGTGCGTTGAGTGGTGTGGATGTTGCCCTCCCCGCGGATTCCTTGAAGATACTGTCTTAAGCCGGGGGACCACGATCGATCCCTGGCGGTGGGGAATAACTAAACTGTCACTACTTCATATTTCATTGCCTTCATGTCATATGAATAGCCAAGGCTTGGAAAATACACGTTGATCCTCCACTCCTTATAATTGCTAAACTAAAACCGCACCTATTAACCCGAAGGTTGGTTTGACAGATAAGGATCTCCATGGTAGTTTACTCATAGGAAGATCTGATTCCCGAAAAATAACACAGCTTGGGTGGAACTGAGGATTCACAGAGGTGTCATCCGATATCATACCTGGGTCCTCCGGTCAGTAGCTAAGCGCTTCATGCTTTGCCACTGCGAGCTCATAATTGCACTTCTTTCATTTCAAAAAGTCAGTAGGCAACCACAGGATGAATCGAGGATGAAAACATGAAAACGTTCGTTATTTTAGCATACATTGACCGACAGAAACTTGGATTGCGATAGGATCTGAGAGACCACAGTGTCTACCAGCCATTTAATACCAAAATAATAAATGCTTTTATCTTTTTTCCAATTTTCAGCCCACCAGTGATTGCTCATAGCCTCTTGGAAATCATACAAGTACTATCTTGTGATAAATTTTTCAGGAAAAAAATTTATTCGCAGATATCCTTTTACCCATCTTATAATTTGCCTGCACTGTTAGTCATGTCAGAAGATAACGACTATTTTAATATTATCGGAGGAAAAAATTCATGCCTTTGAGGTGAAAATATTGAGCTATTCACAAATTTTTTATCCCATATGTGACACCTATGTCTATTTCGTGAACAGGAAAAAAATCCCCCTCATACCGTGCCTTTCGAGTTTACTGACGGTACATGACTGTATTTATTGCATTCTATTTGATAATTTTCGCCCATGATAAATAAATTTACAACTTTGACAGGATCAGAGAAATGGCTAATATCTACTTTTCTAATGTATAATCTTGTTATTTTGTTTGAGTGGTGCAACGAAGTTCAGCCGAATGGTCCTTGCAAATTAAATACATTTAAGGGAAATTTATTACTCTGTATAATGCTCACAAAAGGTTGATATTCAGTGCACGTTTTTCATGGCAATATCATCTTAATTTCATCTCTTTAGTCAATTTTGATAATTCACTAATTCCCGCACATTAATGGCAAAAATCTCTAGTAAAGTATAAAAGAAAAGATTGGCCATAACTTTCAATTGACTGGAAGCGATTTAAGACTTCAAAATTTATTCGTTGAGGAAAGAGGAAAGACATGGATTGAAAGATTTCGAAATGTGCTGGTGGAGAAGGACGATGTATCAACTGCACTTACAGGAAAATAAACCAAGGCCTTTGTACGAGAGGGAAATCAGAAATGCTCTTCGGAGAATTTCAAAGAAGGCAGGATAAGTTACTTAAGAAGATAATGAGAGTTAACAGAACGCTTAGGATTTGATAAAATATTAAGTTAGAGGTATAAAAAGATTAGGCATGTTCGGCTGACTTAGAGAAGGTGGAAATTATGATGAGCGGAAAAATGATTTATTGAAATGCATAATATTGCGGCGGAATAACTTTCTAAGTCTATGCATGTATTGTTTTTGGTGATGATTAACTCTATAGAGAGAAGAAATTAAGTGTAATTTTGGTAACAAAGTAAAATAAATAAAGTACCGCTTAATGGTGCCAAATGAGACCATAGAAGGATGGAGGGCCCTAGAGAGACGTAAGGCAATGTACAGACACCGTATCGGTCATTAAAATTATTATTCCACTAGCCTCATCAGCTATATTCTCTCTGAGGAAGTGCAGAAACATGAAATAGCACTCATATACACGTCAAGTAAGTGCACAAGAAAAGCCGTTTGTTTTAAGACCATATTTTGGCAAATCTCTTGGTTGGTGTTACATTTGAAATGTTAGTGCAACTATACCAGACTTTTAAATGTTTCACCATGGAAGACATGGCAAAAACTTTTGAATTTCACTCAAAGTTTGTACGGTCGCCATTTCTACCATTACTAGATTTTGTGAAAATAAATCTTTCGAGTGTAATCAACAAATTACTCGTATAGTTTTGGTGAAACAATTAATACCAAAGAACGAAGGAAAACCTAAAAGGAGGAGAAATTTTCTTTTTTTTCAGTTTGATGGCGTTCTTATATGGTGGACTAATTGAACAGTCGTCTTGATTATAACGCACATGTGACTAAAATAATAACATTAAATAACTGTTCTTGCTATTTTTGTACGAATTCAGATGACGTTCGAACGGAGACGCAGATTCGAGCAAGGAGAGTAAGGAAAGGTTCAACTGCATCGACTAAAACAAACTCATGCCTCCGAGGAAACTACTTCGGCCTTCTATATGATTGAGATCTTCTTCCGCGTGGATTATTAGTTGGGCTCCCTTCCGAAGCTTACACAACTCGGCTTAGTAAGAGAAAATGAATGGAACACGCAACTGTTTTAGTTGGCGCCCCCCGAAATCACGTTAGTCGAACGACATTAATTTTGTAAAAAAAAAGGAAATGGTTGGCACGGGAAATCACGACCCACCCTTCCAGCGGAGAACTCCTCTTTTGGGCAATTATCATCCAGTTAAAAAACTTGAGGACTAACGCGGGCGATAGGCCGACTGTCATTGCTCCGCAAGGTAAAAATGAAGCGTTCTTTGGATATGAAACGCATACAAATTTTCGACATAAACACAATACATTTTTATATTTATTAATTTGGAAAAAACGACAAAAATCTGCATGTAGCGAGTGCGTGGGTGGATAGGAGGGAGGGGGGGATGGAATGGTGGCAAGAAAGAGTGATATAAGTTAGGAGAAGGGTTTTTTTCGCGAGGGATGAAGAAAGGGGAAAGGCGGGTGAGAGTGGCGGAGTAGGGGAAGGTGGGCATTTAAAAATTATAACGCACGGAACAAATCACCCGGATTGAATTCGATGGCCTGCGGAGGAGTGAGGCGGAGGACCCTTGTTCCCGCAGGGGAAAGGAGAGACGGGGGGAGCAGAGGAAAAGAGGGTACAGAGAGGAAGAGGGAGAGAGAGGAGAAGAATGAGAGAGGACAGCGTCGCGCATTAGTTTGCGGCGAGAATAAAAAAAGAAGGGGATAAAAATGAAAGAAAAAAAAATTTCGCTAGGGTGGGGATGCATGGGGACGGAAGAGAGAGAGGGAGAGAGAGAGAAAAGGAGAGAGAGAGAAAAGGAGAGAGAGAGAGAGGGGGGGGGAAAGGGAAGGAGATGAGAAATAATGGGAGAGTGGTAAGAAAAAGGATCCTTCGTTCCAGGAGCACCACCCTTACTCCCCCCAACCAAACACTCCCTCTCTCCAACTCACTCCCTCCATCTCTTTCTTCCTAACTCACATGCGCCATCCCCAGCCTCCTCCTGCCCCTCCTCCACCCCTTTCTCCTTCCGCAAAAGAAGGTCGGAGAGGAACGGGGGAAGGTAAAGGAGGAAAGGAGTAGGGGAGAGATGGATGGAGTCGGAATAAAAAAAACTGAATAAAAAGGAATCTCTCTCGCAGAAGAAAAGGAGCGACGGGAGGAGAGGAGAGGGGTTTGGAGGAGAAGGGGCGGGGGAGGGGAGAAGGCAGTGGCGGTTTGGAGTGGAGAAGGAAAAAAAAGAACGAGGGAGGAAGAAAAAAAAACACGAGAGAATTTCGGTCCATAGAAGGGGAATTGGGGTGGGTGGGCGGAGGGGTGAAGTGGGGGGGAGGTGGAGGTGTGGAGGATGGAAGGAAGGGAGTGAGTACTTTTTTGTCTCCTAGAGGGCGAAAGGAAGATTCCCGAAAGATCCGGTGGAGGCGCTGGGGTCGGTGCGGAAGTGAATTGGAGTTCGGGCCCGGAGTGCTGCGGGGGTCCGCGCTCCCCTCCTCCTCCTCTCCTCCTCACCCCATTCTTACTTCCCCGTACTCCCTCCACACTAGTCAACCCCGTTGTGAGAAGCGAGGTGGGTCGAGGCAGGGCGGTGTGCGGAGGGCAAGGAGGGAAGGAAAAGGAGGGGGGTGCCGAATCGGAGGGGGGGAGTACGATGAGAAGGAAGGGGCCGAGGGAGGGGGGGGGGAGGTTGAGGCGGCACATCGAATGGGGGAACAGGGGGAGGGGGTTTCTGGGATGGAGGGACTGGTAGGCATGATTACAAATTCCGGGTGGGGCGTTTGGTAATCCCTGAGAAGGGGTCCTGGAAGGACGGAGAGGGGAGGGGGGTTAGGAGGGGTCGGAGGAGCCGCAACGCTTCCTATCCCCCTCCGAACCCCCAAAACACACACACACACACATGCACACTCAAACCCTTACCCGTCCCCCTTTGCCCTCTCGCGGCCGAGAAGGGAAATAGAGGGAAAGAGAGAGAGGCGAGAGAATGGCGTTGTTTGAGGGGCGGGGGGAGCAGGGAAGGGGGAGGGCCGGGAGAGAGAGAGAGAGGTCGGGAAGAACAGAAGGACTTCCCTTCCGTGGCTTACTCACCGCCATGACTCTATTGCACTCGTAAAATAGGATTTGGAATCTCCCATACCGCGTAGGCCTAAGCCTTCGCCGCCTCAATTAAAGGCATCTCTCTCTCCTCCTGGCTTTCTCTCTCTCCCACCCTCTTTCTCCCTCTCCCCCTCCACCTCTTCACTCCCTTAACCTTCCCGTCCTTATCTCCTTCCTCCATTCCTTCCCTTATCTCCCTCTTTCATCTCTTTCTCCCTCTCTCTTCTCCCTAACGCTCCTCCTCCACCGCGTGTGTTTCCTTCCATCTTCCGACGGCTCCCTTCCCTACCGCACCACTCCTCCTTCTCTTCCCTTCCCCCCCCCCGTTGTTCCTAGGGAGGAGGGAGCTGGGGGAGGGAAGAGGGTCGTCGAGGAGAGGGGGCGCTCACGGCCGCGGTCTGGAACGGGGGACAGCGTTAAGTTTAAGGGCGTCCCATAATTCTCCTTCCGTGGTTCCACCTGTCATTATTTTTGGGGAAGAAAAAGATATACCGGATATACTTGGAGGAATTGTTTTGCTCGTTCTCGGGTTTTGTTCCCCTCGGTTCCTTGAATAAAAACGGGTTTTTCTCTCTATTGATCCGCCGTTCCCTGAAATATATATATGGTCAACCCCGGATGCGTTGTAAAAGCTGAAGAGTTAACTATGAAATACAGCTTTGCTTCGTACTGATCGTATTGATTTGTATCCAAACGGACGACTTGGATTTTTCGTTATATATATGGAGTGAAAAGTGTGAAGAAGAAATGCTTCCGAAGGAATGTTAATGATAGTTGATTCATTCACTCATCTTCAGCAGCGATATATTTTTTGAAATAGCAGTTTATGATAATCATTAGTGTGTTATAAACACGGCGAACAAGTGTTGGAGCTAATTTGTATTTTAACGAGGAGGACATAATCAAAATTTTACGAATGATCGCAAGGTATTCACCATTCCCAGTTATGAGATGAGACCCCGTCATGCGATTTTATCGATGACGCTAGAATTCACGGATTTATTCAAAAACGTTAATTAATATCTAACGCCTCAAGAGGCTATTTGAAGAACGGGTATTCTGTATTTTTTTATAAAATAGAAAATACACCTATAAACAAGAAGGTCCATGATGCGTTAACAAAAATTAGAACTACCTCCAAAAGCTCCAGCCATTATCTAATACTTTTTTCCATCATTTAATTGCCTAAAATCATTTGCATAATTCAAGGGGGCGTTGGCGTTTTTCCAAGAGAACCACTAATTAACCTTGGTTTGCTTCTAATGTGAATTGCTAATTACAAAATGTTCTAGCACTTAGTAGTTTCCAAGTGAACGTTCAAAACCGTTTTAAAAACACTCAATACTTCTACAGCATTTGTTTTCATGCATTTGAACATGATGTAAACTCTATTGTCCCCGTTTTCAGTTCAGTATAATTCATCCCTTTTAGCTCCAGCCATTATCTAATACTTTTTTCCATCATTTAATTGCCTAAAATCATTTGCATAATTCAAGGGGGCGTTGGCGTTTTTCCAAGAGAACCACTAATTAACCTTGGTTTGCTTCTAATGTGAATTGCTAATTACAAAATGTTCTAGCACTTAGTAGTTTCCAAGTGAACGTTCAAAACCGTTTTAAAAACACTCAATACTTCTACAGCATTTGTTTTCATGCATTTGAACATGATGTAAACTCTATTGTCCCCGTTTTCAGTTCAGTATAATTCATCCCTTTTAGCTAATCCTATCGGTAGTCGTTACCTTATTCTTTCAGCCTGAGGTCGTTCTATGGGGCTCATTAAATAAAACCCTTAAATATGCCACTCTATTTGGCTCATTTTCCTCTTTCCCCCGCCCACTTATCCACTTTTCCTTGCTCGCCCACCCCGCCCCGCCCTACCCTCTCCATCTCCTCTTGCGACCAGGCCCGAAATTCCTCTCCCTTCTGCCAGCGACTAAGGTTTGGGCGCCTTCACGAAAAACTACCCCCTATTATTTTTTTCACTTTCCCTGAAATGAAAGTTCGTTTTTGAATAAAAGCTATTTAAAACAAGGAGGACTAATTATTCGACACGTCATTGAATTTGGAAGGTTGGCTTTAATCAATTATTAATTCGGAATGATGAAAAAGATCCAAAATTACAATAACCCGCAATTGAAGTGGTCAAATTCAATGCTAATAATTTTTCTAGCTGTGAATGACTTTCGTCCGGAAGGAGAGCATGATATTCTTTCTATTTTGTATTCTTCATTTACTTACGGCAACGTTGCGAATCGAGAATTGATTTACAAAACAACGGATTTGGCTTTAACGGAATACACAGGACTTTTCTTCTGGTGTTTTCCTTTCTTATATATTTTAGGAATGTATCTGTTGACCTATATTGACCGAAACAGTTTATAGCTGCCATTTCACAGTATATTCCCCTTGAAGTCATCAGAGAGAAAAATAATCAAGCGTGAAACGATCACTTTCATTGATCATCACTTCATCCATTTCAAAATAACAGATGCCACATTTGGCATGTCATGTTAGTACTTTGCACGCTATATTTCAACACATAAGAAGTTAACCCTTTAATTTTGAGAGTGGATAAGGTCGTAATGATTGTCAACTAGATATTCTCATGTCACCGACATTAAATTCCTCTCCCGTTTAAAGTCCACTTAAATTCTAATGAGAAATTCTTCCTTAATGCATGGTATAAGTACTTAATTTCTCACATAAAGAAATGTCTCGTGTCATTCCAGTCTACTATTACTTAAAAGTGATAATAATTTCAGTCTGTAATATCTATTGATATTTTGTTTTATATACTCGTAGTAAAAGTTTGCCATAAACCCTATAGATGAATTCTAGATCATCAATGTCTCCACCAGTATGGTAAAATATAATGATATAATTCCATTTCCAGAGAACCAATATTTCATGTTATGTGATAGCAAATTTGAGGTCAGTTTTCACAAGGATTTACATTGAATTTAAGTTGTTACATATCCTTGAAATACTGGATAGCAGGGTTAACCACTGCATGCTCTGGAACTCACGTATAATGGCCACCATACTTTTCCGATAAATACTTATAGAACCTTCGTAATATGATCCAATCTTTTGCCTTATAAACTTTTTCTGAGTTGATATATTTCTTCAATTTTACTATGACCTGTAAGCCATTTTACTTATCAATCCAAAAACTTCACCAGCTCTTAAAAGTTTTTCAAATGACCTGCTATGGCTTTAGAAAGTAACATGTTAATCATATTAAAGGTGATTGGTTCAACCTGATAAAAATACCTATAAAAATCTAGTCAAAACGATGATATTTTATAACTTAATATTATTCGTACTATGAGTATTCGTATTATTTGTACTCTTATTTCAAAATTTTTATGTAGAATGGTTAAGTTTAAGTGCTCAGGAAATTGAAAAAATCTGGGGCTGCTGTTAATCAAGGAATAATTTTCTTATATTTTTACTGTGTCTAGTATCCTTCATGCGATCACCTACAATTCCAGAAATCCTTCATTTATCATAAATTTTAGTTGAAAAATCAAGAAATCATATACGTGTATACGCAAGTCTGGAATCCGGCTTATGACCTTTGCGCAAGGAAAATTGGTACTCAATATTGGTACTCATTTTACTTACTTGGTACTGTATCTAGACAAACGTGCTTATTTTAAGTCAAAATCTAAATTTTGGCTATCCTTTGATCAATAGGAAATGTACATTACGTTTATCAAGTAGTATTTGAAGTTTAAAAAGAAAATACGGTTTTTCAAAAATTGGTGAAAACTTAACTCGTGGTCAGCAAAAGTTTAAGGGTATCTACCAAAATCTCAAACATACTTCATATTTTGCGCACCCAGTATTTGAAAATCCCGTGACTGATACTGTATTGCACTTAATTTTGATTAATTTATTGATTCAATGCTCTTCTTTGGTGAAATATAAGAACTGCGCATTTAATTATAATTTATTTACTTTACTACTTTATTATATCACATACTAGGTACCAAAACAGGCATTGCAAATATCCAGATGCTTGGAATGTGTGTGCTATGTACTTTGCATAATTAAGAATTATCATTGAAATATCATCACAGACATATTGTCCTTTTGGCAAGCTCATCCTAAATACTGTCAGGACGCCGATGTCTTTGATGTTTTAAAAAAAAGCAGATGCAAATAAAGAAAAAACTGCCTCCAAAGCCAAACGAGCCGCGGTGATCTCCACCTCCCAACCCTTAACCCATCCTTCCCGTGGTGGTCACAGGAAACGCTGCGACGTTGTCACTCCTGACTCCCAGCCGTAATTCTCAAGTCTCTCCGACTGATTCGAAGACCTCATCCGGACGCCCAGCTGACCCCGGCCCATCACCCACTTTAATCCTCGAACAGCCGAAATCCCACCTCCGCTTTTTAAAGTACATCCACCACTTCACCCCCCCCTCAGCACCAAAAAAACCCTTTCCCTCCTCCTCTTTTCCTGGAGCCTCCTCCCGACGCTTGCAGCACTGCGGCTCTCACCGGAAAAGAAGTCCACGCTGGGAGCCTAGGTGACCAGGGAGCAATGGAGTGGGAGAGGGGAAGAGATGGGAGGGGGTTGTTCTAGTTAAAGGGGTTGCGGATCGGGGAGGAGGAATGCCTTTTACTACCTTCTTTGGCCGAGTCGGAGGGAACTGCGAATTACCTCCCTCGCCACTCCCTTGTTCACCCTTCCTCTCCCTCCACACTAATCAACAATCCCTCCGACTCCTCTCCAAGTGTTCCTTTTTCCCTCCTCTCTTATCTTCCCTCAGAACCTTCACTTCCCACTCCCCGTCCCCTTTTATCTTTCCCTCCTTGCTTCCACAGGCCGTCTTTTCCTTTTATGCGCCCCCTCCCCCTCTTCACCCTCGCGTCCTCTCCTACGCCATTACACCGTTTCTCACGCCGCTGCTCTGCCTTCTTCCGCCCGTCCTCCCCGCGTGCCACAACACACGCTCTCCCGCATCGGAGGGAGGGCCGCTGGCCAGGGAATGGGATCTTTCCTTTTAAGCCCATCATAAAGTGAACTCCTCCACCGCATTCCCCGTCTTCTTCTCCCTCTCTATCTGTCTCACTCCTTTCCTTCTTCTCGCTCCCACCCATCCGCCGCGATACTCCACCTCCTCCGCCCTCTTAACCGAAAATTCTACCAACCGAACCATGGAAACCCTAGCTGGATCTACTCTCCCCCCATACCCCTGCTCTCTCCATGTAAGCTCTCTCTCCCTCTCTCTTAGAAGTCTCTCTCTCTTTTCCTATGTGAGCCATCTCCAGCTATTTTCATAGAATGAACAGCAATGTCTTTATGCACGCCTTGTTAATTGGCAATTTGCTTCATTGCCCTGATTGAAGATAATACGGAAATTGCTTCGGAAAGTCTCTAATTAACTGTACGAATGTGATATTAACTTTTAAACAGTACTCGTATCAACGAAATATGAACGATTTTCAAGCATCAAATTCAGATCCTTTAATTTCATTTTTTTATTTCATCAAGTGAAAAGTTTTCGTTGCCTTTATTATTTATGGAATTTTCTTATTTATCTATTAGCTTTAAATCTGCTACCACCCAATGGGATACTTATTAGATCTAGTATACGTTTTTAAACTTACTGAAAGACTTAAAACTAATGATTCCGTTGTATTCTCGTGACCTTCTCCCCCTCCTCTCTGTTCTCTAACGTCCATACTATCCCTTCACCAAACCCGACCACCACTTCTCCAAACTCCGACCCCTCTAATAAACCCTTCCTAATTCCAGCCTCATTCCAGGTTTTCTTCTTCATTCCATTCTCTACCGTCCGCATTAATTTCCTCCTCAATCAGAAAAAAGTGTAAAATTGGGCCTTCTCCGATGCGGGAGGTAGCCGAATGAAAATTCCTTCCATGTTCATTCAACTCGCGTCGTTCGGATAGGTATGATAAATAAAACTGGGGAGCGCACTCGATTCTCATGCCGAAGACCCTTCTTCGGTGATCGAAGACGAGGAAGGATTGAAGACAAACGAAAGCTGAAGCTTTCGCGTAGGGTTATTTAAAGAAGCTTGGCCCTGTTTTCTGTGAACATTTCTTGAAAGCAGGCTACTCGTCTCACAATACCGAGATAATTTAAATGCAGCTCTCCTCTCAATTCTTTCGTTTGCTATCTTCTTCATGTTTACTTATTTTTCCTCTTTGTTGACTGGCATCACTTTTTCTTTGTATCTCACTCTTGGTCGTAATCAACAGTTTTGTCCCATATATTGTGTTCACGATGGTTGCTTTCATCAAACCATTTGG
Organism: Hetaerina americana; assembly: GCF_022747635.1. Lineage (NCBI taxonomy): Eukaryota > Metazoa > Arthropoda > Insecta > Odonata > Calopterygidae > Hetaerina > Hetaerina americana. The sequence goes on along the minus strand of NW_027286752.1, from coordinate 793,483 downwards.
CCAAAAAATGTTCAATAAGCTTACTCCAATTTTTTCAGTTTTCATCAAGCTTCTTCCCTCTGCCGTCTCTTAAAACATCTTAATTAATAGTACGAGCTTCCCATTAATCATAGTGGAGTAACTTCCAATCAAGTTCATTTCAAAGCGATAGAATTGGTGCTACACCACGATGATACACGGTCGCGCATCACAAATTTATTAGCTAAATCTCTCGTAAAAATCAATTAGAAGGCTGCCCTCATCTTCTGTTCGTTCAGAAGTAGCTGCACGTGACTTTTCTTTTTATCAGTTTGAATACGTAAACACCGCAGAGAGCGTTTTACATTGTCGGGTGCAGGCGTAAGCAATCTATACGAAGTCTTACGGCCGTCGCTGATGCAAGACTGAAGTCAAATCGATGAAACCTTTACCACATATACATTACACACTAAGCTGAACAAAATCATAGGATAAAATTTTTGCACCATAAATTCTGTGAATCATTCTTTGATGAAAAATTTCATAGAACTATATGTACTATAATAGCTTGATAAATATCCTAATGTACGTAAAATTTCGGATAATATCTGCTAGGAAAAATGGTAAATATGCCTTTTTAAAAGAAATACTACAAAAATTAGAAATCTTACGTTTGGCTTTAGGATTTAGAAATTATATTATTCTGGTGAATTATTGTCAATGTTCTCCTTGTTGACTACAACCTTGACGTAGCCTTGACGGGCATGTAATTTCTCATGACGCCTAGAGCTGTGCTGATGAGAGCAATGATATTTGCTCCTGGTAGGGTCACTCATGACAGATAGGAGCTCGACGGTTTAGGAAATAGACCGTGGAAAGGAAGGAGTACCAACAGACTGCAGAGAAATTCGTGAATGAGGAAAGAGAGTTGATAACTGTTGAGGAAGAGTGGGAACAGATCAACGAAGGGATATTGAAAGCCTCAAATGAAACGATAGGCACTGTAAGTAGGAAAGGACAAGGAAATCATAGATTACGCACGAGATAATTAGAATGAAGGACGATATAAGGAAATAGAAGAATATGGGCACAGTTATGTAGAAAGGAGTACAAAGAATTAAATAAGAAACTGAGGCGGGTAATCAATGTAGCTAAAGAAGCGTGGTGGAAATCATAGTACGAGAATATGGAAATTTTACAGAGAAAGCGTGAAATTGATACGCCATACTAGAATATTCATTGACACAAATACCCCGCGATTCACCAAAAAGGTGAGCGGCAGAGGGTGCAAGCCCCAGGTGGGAAGGGTAAGTGATAAGGGAGGATATGGGAGAGGAAGGGAAAAGGGAAAAATTATTCATTTAAAAATACAATAAAATAACGTGCAAATTTGTATACATGCTGCTGGAAGACTTAATTCAAAAGAAGGGTAATTCACCTAATAAATTAATTATTTGTAAGGCGAAAAAAGGGAATATAAATGAGCAAAAACTATTCATACGACAAGTCTCCACCATAACAAGAGAGGCCATGCAGATTTGAAAACTAAGAAGGGTAAAGTCTACTATTTCATGCACATGGTCTCCACCATTAAAACCACAGTTAAGGAATGTGACACATCGCTGTGCGCAGCCGACGACGTGAGGTATTCCACCCACAGAGAGGGACGAGGGAAGGAAAGGGGAAGCTTGGAAACAAAAACAAAGAAAAGGAGGCAATGCTGTACCGAGCACTATATTCATCAAACAGCAGTTCCATGCGGTCATGCGGGAAGGGGTTTGACAGCAAAACCTATAACATTAGTGAAAGTGCAAGAACTTGAGGAAAAGTAATTATTTCCTAGACACTGTGAGTGGAAAGTGAGATTTTTGCTATTTCTAACCCTACAGTTACTATCCCATATTTTCCGTGGGAAAGAGTCCTTAAGTCTGTTATTTCAAGCATCTCTTTCTTAAATTTTGTATTCATGATCCAAGCGACTAATGTGTGTTTGAGTGCGAATGATTTGCGAGACCACGGGACTGAAACATGCGGCTTTGAATTTATTTAGCAAAAGATGAAAGATTAAAATACGAGGGTCATCCGGAAAGTAGTACCCGTTCGTGCCGCATGAAGTGCTGACGACGCGAGTAGCCGCTGGACGAGGTCAGATAGCTTCAGTGGCTTGTCTGCCTTCTCTGAGCCAAGTTGCGTGACGCTAGCATTGCCTGTGTTGTTTCTGTGATTGTTTACAATGTTTAAAAAAATTGAGAACGCCGCCAGTTGTGAAGTGAGGGCAGTGATTAAATTCCTCAATGCAAGAAACGTTCGCCCATGTGATATTCATCGCCAATTAAAGGAGGTGTATGGAGACAATGTAATGGACGAGTCGTCTGTTCGGCGGTGGTGTCGCAACTTCAACATGGGGAGGGGGAACACACACGACGATGAGCGTTCGGAGAGACCGTCTGTCATTACAGACCAACTGGTGAGCTCAGTTGACGAATTCGTGAGGAACGATCGGCGCGTCACAATTGATGACATCTGTGAGCATTTTCCCAATGTTTCTCGAACAATTGTTCATGAAATTGTTAAACACCATCTGCATTATGCAAAAATTTGTGCAAGATGGGTCCCTCGCGTATCTCAATGAGCTGGCGGCGAAGGACTATGCAGCAGGAATACAGAAACTTGTCACACGTTATGACAAATGCCTTAATTTGCTTGGAGATTATGTTGAGAAGTAGTTTAAAGTATCCTCTTTCAAATAAAATTTTTTATGTTTGTTAATATTTACTTTTGTGTCTTTATTTCACGAACGGGTACTACTTTCCCGATGACCCTCGTACTATCGGGAAGTAAGAAGGGAAAATATGTGTTAACAGAGATATGTCGGGTAAAATAATAGTTGAAATAGAAAATACCCAAGAGAAATGGATGGAATATATAGAATGACTGCATGGTAAAGAGCCTGGGCCAGCAAGCTTATCCATAGAAAGAGAATATGAAGTAGATGGAGATAGCTTAGTTCCAGGCATACTCCACGATGACATAGAAAGGGCATTGACGGAAATGACATTAAATGAGGTCGTGGAGGGTAAGGGTTCCAGTAGTTCCTAGGGATGTCACAACATCCCTGCAGACCTACTGAAAGATTTAGAAAAATGTAGGAGGAAGGGTTATTGATTAATTTGAAGCATTTATTTCGGAGGAAATTTGGCTGGAAGACTTTGTCAGATCAGCGTTAGCTCCTATTTCAAAAAAGGGAAGGGTTGAGGTGTGCGTATGTGAGAAGACTTGAGAACAATACTTGAATTGGCACGCAGCTAAAGTGGCTCTCAGAGTCATCAATGAGAGGATGACAAGCAGGGCAAACGATTATTTAAAGAAGGGGTTTCTTAAGTTTGGGCTCAGGATGGGGAGAGGCACGTGTGATGCTATTTCTGTAATGAGGTTACTAATAGAGAGGGACCTAAGATATATTTGTTTGTTTCTTAGATTTTAAAAAGACGTTAAATACACCACATTGGGTAGAATCAAGCAATAAAATTGGAGAAAATAGGAGTAGATAGGAGGAATATGAGACTAATATGCAACCTGTACATGTCTCAGACTGCTTAGATGCGAGTGGGGAACGGAGACTCCGGATGGGCAGTCCTAGGAAGAAGAAGGGGCGTCCATTATCAACTGTGCTGTTCAACATACTGAAGTGGACAGAAAGGAAAACAAAATAGGAAGCAGGAGAGTGTCCTGGAGAGCTGGGAGCAGATGCTACGCAAAAAAGTGAAAAAATAAATGCTGTTATATCAAAGTGCAGTGGAAGAGGATTTACGAAAAATACTTAATAGGATCTAAGTAGACAGTTATAGTAGGTTCAACGAGTTAGTGCTTGACCAGCTGAAGATAAAATCAAATAAAAGAAATTAAGATTTGAAGACGCACATTGCGTTATGAAAATACAAAGATCTGGAAGGCAAGAAAGAATAGGGAAGTAGAATGGATAAAAGCAAAATTATACCTAAATAAAATGGTTGAACTAAACTACAGAAAAAATAAAATGAACAAGAATTTTGATTTGCTGCGAAAAGTTAGGACACAAAATGAGCGAATCTGGATTGGAGAGAAAAGATAGGGAAAGAATCTATACAACCAAATGGTTCATGAACGCATTCGATAATTTTATTAAAAATAGTGCAGACGTCATAAACTATCTCAGTAAAGTGACACAGAACTGGTTTATAGTTTTTTCATTTATTCTGAAAAGTACGTTGTTTCTTCCATCCTATGGCTACTATGCAAAATTTCACGACTTATCTAGAAGCAAAAAAAGTATTTTGAAGTTTGAACGCCAATATAGTGTTTTTTACACTTGACGATGAAGTTTAAACGTCAAAAAACGTGTCTTCGTTTAGATACAGTGAAAGATTTTACTTATTTTTATTACCTTTAAGTTTAAAAATTAAAAATGTAGCTTATCATTGTGTAGTGGACGGAGAGGAAAGAAAACAAATGAGTACTAGGCATGGAGGAGGAGAGATGGCCGTTGAGAAAAAATAAAAGAAGGCCAAAAGATGGATACAAAGCTTTTAATTTGCAATAGAATGCCGAAGACTGTTATAGAAGGACTTTAGACAAGCGTGATAGGGAGACCATGTTGAACGAAATGAAGATTGGAAGGAAGTTCATGGAATTGAAGGTTGACTTATTAGTGTAGTGCTTCAGATGGTGCCTTATTTATGTGAGCCTTAGAAATGTACGCTGTCTAAAGTCTGTACCCATCAAAAACCTCTCTTAAACGGTCAACTACCAAATGATAAAAATAATTCACTGTTGAAGAAGCAAAATTTATCCAGGTGTGACGCGGTTCTCAAGTGTACCGATCCATTGGCAAAATATAAGCATATTGTATTTTTCAGTCGATGATAGTTATATATAGCCCGAAGAAGAATACCGGAAGAGGTTTTTTTAAATATTGAGACAACATCCTTTTAGAGTAATATGAAAGGAAACCAAGATAATAGCCTGCGATGGATAAACAGGAGGTAGCATATACATTGAATCAAAATATCGAGTATAGAAAAGCGTTACGAGTAAGGGAAGTAGGGTTTTCTAAAAAGAAAAATAATGAAGTGGATGCCATGGTATTTCAAATTAAAAAGGGAATCATTAAGATGAAAAAATTTTCTCACAAAACAGAATCGAAGCTTAGAAATTATACAACATAACAAACCCTTCGTATCGTTCATATTTTATGTTTGGCAAATTGAAAAAAATACCATTTTTAGTTATCTCAGGAGTTATTTCACTTTCATGAATTTCCTCCGCACTATTTGCGCAATAGACGTGCCTCAGATATTTTTAGTTCTTTCATTCATTGCTCTGAGTCCATTCACTCATTTCGTGGATGTTTCTGTTTAGTCGATTTTCATCCATTTCCCAGCGTTATTAACATTCCGGTTCATCAAAACTACATTCTTGGCCCTCTTTCCCTCACCTCTCATATTTTTGCTACTATCAAGTAAGCCACACTCACCGCATTTGGTCGAAATTTATTCCTACCATAAAGCATGCCTATATTTCACTCCCATACAAATATGTGGGGAAGAGTTCATAATAATTAAGTTCTACCTTATCAGCTTTAAACGAAATTTAACTTTTTGAAATACTCCACATTAGCTCAGATATCCTAACACAATTCTCACGCATATTCATTTCTTCCTCTATCCTTTTATTTGCTAGAAAAAGTCTTCCAAGTTATTTATCATCCACTTCTTCCATTCTTTTGTTGTGCTATGCGATCATTCTACTTACCAAGTCTAATTTTATTTCTTTAAGATACATTTACTGTAATTTCATCATTCCTGTTACAGAATTAAGCATAAAAAAGTTTATTTAAATGCTTAAAAATTAAAAGTAATATCATAAATTGATTCACTTCGCTATAAATGCGATAAATCAAAACGTAAGCAGCAAAAAGTGGTAAATTGGAAGAAACAGGAATGAAAATGTCGTAGGACAATTTGAAATATCAAAAGAAGGATCAGAAATACCTGATAAATAGATGTACCAATTTAACAAAAAAAACAGAACTCAAATCGGAACGATGGGAGCGCCACACGGTGGTTATTCCGGGAACTTTTTGATCAAGGTAGTATATTAAGATCTGGCGTTCAAAAAATCCTTTGAAAAACAGAGCACTAATATCATGATCTAAAATGAAATACGATTGGCCATGCTGGTCTATTTAACCTGATGACCAATAACTACAGAGGTGGGAGAGATAAAATGGCAGGAGGCTGGAATACAGGTCTAGGTATGGATATTTCTGGCCAACTAAACATCAGCGAACATTTATACTGTTATACCTCATAATTACTGAGGCTCTACTTAATCGTAACCAATACAAGCACATTTTATGGCAATGCTAATAACTGTGATGATTACACACCTTTTTGAACTTATTTCTGGAGATCAACCAGAAAAATCATTACCGTCACATATACGTTCAATGCTGCCTTAGATAAAATTTTTATGCCAAGAAATCAAAAGTCCATTTTTGCCCAGAATGAGAGTACGCTATTTCACCAGAGCTTATGCGTCTAAGGTAGTGGTAAAGAGGGAAGTAATAATACCTGATATTTTAACTGGAAGACAGGTATTCCGAAACGAAAGGGGAACTTTCAACCTCTCATAGTCGCGAGGATTTCGAGTGCACTATGTCGCCTGATTAATTCGAACGGCGCTCACATATGACTGTGTGTGAGGAAGAGCAAGGGGAGGGAGCGGAGTGAGACGAGGAGAACTGAGAACTGCCACCTTAAGTCTGGAGTGGAGGGAGAGAGAAAGAGAGGCGATCGAGTTGCATTTGGTTTCGGGGTTCGGTCGGGGGGAGGGGTGGAGTTCGATGATGGGCACGGAGACTTCAACGAGAGCATGGAAAAAGCAAGCATTACGTTTTCGGGAGCGGGGCGCGGGAGGGGAGGGCCGGAATCGGGAATGAATGGGGGCAGAGGAAGGGGTTGGGAAAGGGGCGAGAGAGAGAGGGAGAGCATGGAAGGAGATTGGATCATTTTTGGAAGTCAACAGAAGGGTCGAGGGTAAGGAAGGGGGAAAGGGGGGTGCGGGGGAGGGGATGGAAAAGGGAGGATAGGAGTGTCGGGAAAGAGCGAGAGAGATCCCCCCTCCACTCTCCGTGGGAGAGGGTGGAGGGGACTGGGGGGTGCGGAGAAGACGAGGCGGAGCTATGATTGGGATATAGAAGGCGGTTTGCGGAGGGTTGCGACGGGAGGGAAGAAAGGAGGAGTGTGTGTGTGTATGAGAGAGAGAGAAAGAGGGAGCGGGCGGGTGGGAGAAGCGAGTTATGCGCGAGAGGGAACAGGGGGAAAGGACGGGAGGGTTCCCGGGGCGTGGGTGTGAGGAGATCGGAGAGGGAAAAAAGGAACTTCCGGACGATCATTGAGATAGGAATGTCTGCAAACAAGAGAGAGAGGGAAGCGAAAACGGAAGGGCTGAGATTGGGAAGTCGTGACGTTGCTGAGAGCGTGGTGGTTGAAAGGAGGGGTGGCGTGGGATCGGTTTGAAAGTTGGTTAGGTTTGGGGCGGAAGAGGAGAGTCGGAAATATGGGAGAGGTTGAGGTCTGCGTGTGGTTATGTGTGGAGTGGAGGTCCCGCACACGTGTGTGGGAGTGTGTGTGTGTATTGTGCTGGGGCACTGTGGGTCTCTCTCTGTCTCTTTCCTTGGTGGTGGTAGTGCGCGGGAGGGTGTGGGGTGGGAGAGGGTGCGGCGGAGGAGGAGTGGGAGAGGGCAGCATCCTCTCGCTGAGCTGGTGGGATTAGTTTGGGAGTGTTCCGTGCATCTGAATTGGGAAGAGAGGCGTCCGTGTGGAGGGTACGCGGGAAGGGGGCGGAAGCGAAGAGAGGAGGTGGGGGACGTAGCCGGCGGAGGGAATAGGAAGGACCCCGGCCGCGTACGTGGGCTTGAGAGATATGTAGATTGGAAAGCTGTGCCCTTGTTTCCGAAGGGATGCCCTCCCTCCACGGGGAAAACCTTCCCTCCCCCTCGCGCAGTGAAAACTTTACCAAACCCACGGTTATATACCCTTCTCCCTCTCCAAACCCCGCCCTCTCCTCGCTGCCCAGCAAATGAGGGGTGGAATATCTCGCAAGGAAAAGGGAAGACCACGCGATTGCTATTAGGTGGATGGTGGAGGTGTGTGTGTGTGTGTGTATAGAGTGGGGGGGAGTAGGAGGAGATAGGTTGTGGGGGTTATAAATTTCACACTTTGGGTGGGGCGAGGGGGGGAGAGGGGAAGGAGTCCAATTCATTCCTATCGGGTGGGTGAATCGTGGGGTACTTTCTGGGATGGCGGACTTGGGGGGATTAATTTTTCATTTATCTAATAGGTACGCATGATGGAAATGAAAATCGTTACTTTTGGTGCTCCAATAATCCCTGCTCATATCCCAAGGAATCGGAATTTCGTGGCGCTAGGCGGCTGAGAAATTTATTTAGCATTCCATGCGATGTCTTTTTATCCGTACATTTAACAAAATTAAGGCGCTGATCTTTATTGAAGGCAATTTATTTTCTCCGAAAGATATGATGCGTGATTTCATGTGATCTGTTATAACACGTGATTGAATCGATAATAGAAAAGCTTACCTGGTTACTCCTCAAAAACATTCTTTCAAATAAAAATGCTCTTCCGTTTTCCTCCATTCCATATCGCAAACTCTATAGGCATTTGCCTACGTATCCTACTTGTTGATAAAAAGAAACTGTGATTGTCAAAAAACCCAACAAGCAATCAATATTTCATACGTGCTTATTAAGAAATATACTCCTCTGATAAAAAATAATTATTGTGGAAAGGGTGTGTTATTTGGTGGTGTTGAAATAAAAGCTAAGAAAAAGGGGACATACAAATTAACTAAGAATTTTTAGTTGAGTGCTAGGAAAATAAATGATCTTACTGAACATACATCGATAAAATTCTCTAAAAAGTTCATACTGCATGAAATACAGAATGGCATAACCGACAGGGTTGGATTACGCACTGGCTGTGGCATCTAATTTCAAATACATGTTTGGATTCACTCTATGGCCTGAATATTTTTTTATCGAATGCACCTCATTGAAATAATTGACAGTTTGAAATGACTATCGCTGAGAAAGTATCCAATATATTAAAAAACTAAATCTTGAGGCCGCCGTTAATAAGGTCAAGACATTTGGGGGAAATTTGGAATATAATAGTGACACTCATTTCCGTCATGGCAAGCTCAAGTAAACGTCATAATCTGTCCCATTTACTAGTTCCGATCTGAAAAGGAGAGTTTTTAGCAGAAAACAATCAGTCTGGTATTGTGAGAAATGTTTTCAATGTTTTGGTCACCATTCTTTCCCGCAAATTTTTCTCTTTGAGAATTTTATTTATACATATCACCTTCCGTGTGCGGCCAGGCGTCATGCAAATGTTTTTTTGAGATTCATCACGCCCGCAAGAGGGAACGATCGAATTTAAACCATCACGCTATGGCGAGGATTTTCTGCAAAATGGAAAAGAGGTAGTAGCATGGGTGCTACGTGAGTTTGCTTCAGGGGGATCGTCTCCGCCCCCCCCCCCTGTTAGCATGACAGCGTGTCTAACAGAGGATGGGGAGCGAGAGTAAAACGACCGAAAACAATAGTGGTTAAATTTGTTTACGCATACCATACCATGTTTTATTTGCTAGGAGAAGTAATTGAAGATCGCAAAATGAATCAAAAATATTCGTCGGACTTGAGGAACAATATTATTATCTAATATATTATTAATTTTTCTAGCTTAGCGAAAATATTTTTAAAGTGGTAAAATTAGTTTGCAGTTTCCGTCAGTGTGGTGAATACTATTAAAATAATTTTTCTTATTCTTGAACTTTTCATAACTTTAGTAATCTTTTTCTCTATAACTGTTGATCAGCAGAAAATTTTCATTCGTTAGGAAAATCACAATTGGCAAAACTCAATTTTCTTATATTTTAAGGTTTTCAATAGCCTACAATTTGTCTTCTCTATTCCTTTAGTATTAATGGAAAAGAATGTATTTTTATTTTTCTGTAATACACAAATTCTGCCAGTTAATTGCCCTAAAAATGATCAATTACGCAAATTTTAATTGCGGTACTTAGTGCTTAGCGTAATTTGTTTTTACATATTTTCGTGGTTATGAGTATCGTTAAGATTCTATGACTGCGTTACTTCAACAAAGCCGTAAGCTGAATCTTTATACGGTCAAGGTCAATTCATATTTAAATTTTCCAGTTGTTTAACGAATGATTCAGGTTAGATGATTCTGCAAAAAACTTATCAGAAATGTCTTAATGATGCTCAGGAAATCATTTAGTTTCTATGAAACATACTCGATTGAAAGTGTAATTGGATTTGACGACAAAGCCATCTTTTGAGGAAGGAGAATTCGGCTGTTATAAGCTACTAATTCAGGACTAAAACATAAAATGTGTCGGAAAAGTAAAGAATATTTTATAAATTATTACATATTTTAATTTTAACATGAACTGAAACCTATATAACTAATTCATAAATTCATTTCATAAAGTTTTATTTTTGCAACTGTATAATTAAGTATGGAATATGCTAAATGCTAAATTTAATAATCAAACTACAAAGTGAATCATCAAATTTACCAATGCCTTCCATTTTCATTGATATAACAACTAGTTCACGTTAGTCTTAAAACCGAGGCAGGTTTTAAAAATTGCATAGGCCTTGTATTATGTGCAATTTTAATATCGAAGTTGTACACTAGCTCAAAAGGTTTTTAAGTTAATTTCTCATTTACTGGAAAAATTTGTATTTATTACATTTTATTCTACATTTAAAATCATTATTTTATTCTTACGCTTTTAGTGCAATGGACAATTGTAAACTCCGGAACATATGAACTTCGGTTACATATAGCTCTGGTACACACATTTATTTTTTCATATTTCCGTCACTCTTCAGCACAGGCATGTTTCCTGATGCGACAGAGTATATTTTTCCTTTTCCTGCATTTGACAAATTCAGTCGACCGGCCGTAATGTTTTATCTTCCATCATAATCCATGCGGTGGTGCTCTAGACTGCCTCTCACACTGGTCCACGGTAGTCAGATCTCCTTGCCAGTGATCGCGGCGATCGCCGTTGTAGTAGCTTGTCTAGTCACTATTGTAATCGCCCTATTACTCACCATCGCAGTTGCCAAACACGCGCCATAATCCCATAGAGAGGTCCCGCATCACCGTAGCGCGGAATTAAAGTCATACATCTTCCTAGTTAACTCATAATGGCAAAGGACATATGTTACTTTGTAACAAGAGGATGATTAATCTACGCTTATTAGGAAATTATACCGAAAATAACCCATAGAAATTGCTTTCCTACAGGGTCATAAAGTGAGATATACTTTATTTCTCACGTAAAAATTAGTGCAAATATGTGTTGAAATTTATCTTAGTGATGAGTATTCAGGTTTAATTAAAGTAATAGCCTGATCAACCGAAAAAGAAACAGCAAGTATTTTCATCGAATCCAATTCCGCGGAAGATTAAAATGCTTAGAAGCAGATTGATAACATCCATGTCTGGGACAGATGGTTAGAAGTCGTGGGATATTAGCATCGCCAACAATTCCTATCCCACGTCAATTTTTAATTTTAGAATTGAACTGAACGACAAAATAGTCTACAAAAAGAAAATAGACGACATTTTTCAAGTGCATTTGTAATGCATTGCTTTTTAAATATATTTTCACTATGAGTTTTAGTATAACATTTGTATCGGGAAATTTTGGACTTTCCATAGGGTAAAAATGTCATTATGTCTATTTGAACTTTAAATAAATATTCTCAGTTTCACGTTTTTATCAACCATAGAGAGTCTCCTAATACGTCATTGTCCGCTAACTGGGACGTGTCAACCAAGATTTTTCTATTACCATTTCTATTGACGTTAATTCTCTTAGAAATATGGTCTTGCAGTCGGTACTTTAAAAAGTGTGCAGTGGTGATTCATTTTTAGGAAGGCAAAGACTAATTCTGTTTCAAGAGCCGCGCTTCGGGATCGAATTTTCTTAAAATGATAAAATATAACTTTACAATTCCACAGTATCTTATTTAGATACGACCCAGGCTTAGTTGTTCAACGACATCATCAAATACTTGAAGATGACGTTGAACGTCGGAAATCAGGTCGTGTCTAAACAAAACACTGTGGAAATACAATGTTTTAAATTTTCGTGGAATTTTCGAAATTTCAAAACTGAAAACGATTCCACTGAAAATTTCGAGAAATTTTCAGTGGAATCGCAAAGGTACTATTTTTCAATTCCAATATGAATCGATTCCATAAAGTTACGCCGGAAACCATCAATTATAATACAAAGTTATAGTTCTTAGCTATAAAATGAGTTGATTCCGTAAAGCCACGCCCCGAACAACCAATCATGAATGTATTTAAGAGTGAAAATCGCTATAAGAAAACTAATTAAGTTATTAACCACATTGAACTAATTAGTAAACGCAGTAGTTCACTTTTTGCTTAGAAAACGTACATTTTACGAAAGAGCATAAATGGAATTCTGATTTGTTAAGGCGATGATTATTTCCAGTGACCAATATTTTCAGATGAATGGAGAGGAGAATAAATTCTATATTTTATTTATTATTTTCCATGAAGGCGATGACTCCTTCAGATGACTTCAAAATCACTGCACATGTGCATGCTTTCTCTTTTCCTTCCAACCCCAGATGTTTTTAATAATTTGCCTGAACACGAACCCTCACTCCATCTCCTCGTCCCCTTCAGCTTTTAAAATAAAAACACCCAGATAGATGGAACAGGAAGCGGCCAATGTAGCATTTCGGAGCCGCGCGTGAGCCAAGTGGATTGCTTTCCCATCCGGTTCATGAACTTAGATTACAGGCTTGTTCATCTCTGGAAGCCATCTCTGGGAGGATGAGGAGGAGGGAGTGGGGTAAGCAGGAGGTCGAAAGGGAAGTGGGGGAGGGAGGAGGTGGGGCAGCAAAGGCTGCGGACGTGTGGGGGAGGGGAGGCGAAGGGGGAGGGAGGGAGGCCTCCATCGTCCGAACGATTGGAGATCTGCGATCGTTAGTCGAATCATCATTTGTCCACACTCATGGCCGGGAAAATGGCTCTGGTGGCGGGAGATTTATTATGCGAAGGTTGGATGTGGAATAGATGGATTGGGAGGGAGGGGAGAGGATTGCGGCAGGGGATGGGGACGGAGGGGACGTCTCCCGTGCTAGTCGGGGGAGGTTCGGGCGGGCGGGGGGGGGATGAGAGGGCGGGGTTGTGGGTTTTCGGGTTGGCGCGAGGGCGACGAGGGGATGGGAGGCGGGGGGGCGCCGGAGTAGGACCGGGATTGGGCGCGGAGGGACGGGAGGAGAGGAAACTGAGAGTGGGGAGGAAAGAGAGAGAGAGGGAGCTCGGGGGTGGTGTTGTGTGCAGGAGTGGGAGTGCGGAGAAGGGTGGTTAGAATTTCGTGGTGAGACGAAGTGAAGGGATGGGGGGGAAGGAAGCTCTCAGATGGAATGAGGGTGGAATGTTAGCGTTCCGTGTGACGCCCTGAAAGGCTCCCTGCCTCCCTCTCCACTCCTCAACATCCCCCTCCCACATACACACACACACACACACACCCCTCCTCACTCCCTCTCCCCCGCGCCCTGCGTAAAGCTCTCCATTATGATGCAGATACACATCTGACTGTGTCTCAGTCGATGGGGTTGGTTTCGGAGGGCGGGGGTGGGCGTGGAGGTGGTGGTGTTGCAGTGCGGGGTGGGGGTGGGTAGTGTTTTGGCGGGAGTTGGAGAGGGAGGGGTTGGTTCGGGGTTGGTTCGGGGTTTTTGGGGAGGAGGTGATGGAGTTAATGACGACAGGGTCGGAGGAGCGACGGGAAGGGGGGGAGGAGATGGTTGGGAGATGGAGGGAGATAAATAATTCCTCTTTGAAGAGTGCGGGGGAAGATGGAAGGGAGGTGGAGGAAGGGAAGATGGAGATGGGGTGGGTAGGGGAACGTGGAAGGCAAAGGGAGAGAGAGAGGTATCAAGGGAGCGGGAGGAGAGAGCGATAAAGGAATGTGGACGTAGAGGAGAGGAAGGCGATGTAGAAATGAATGAACTGACGAAATCTTTTCCTTATTAATGTGTTCACTGTGACGACAGAAACTTTCTCATCCTTAAAGAAAATATTAGATAACCTTGCGGGGTAATACAAGAATATATATCCAGCGAACAGGTTATAGTAGGCTGCCATATTTTGATGTTTTGATACGAAGGTAAAAGGCTTCTTATCCCTTTTGTTCCAAAAAAATTTTATTCTACAAATCGACTTCTTTGCACCTCTGTAGTCATGCCACCTTTTTACATTGCTCAATGGATACTTTATTATTTTGGGTACACAGCTGTTGGGTATTGTAAAGAATGGTAAGAGATAAGTAATAATATGACCAATTCCACTTAGTAAGTAATATGTGAATACTTAATCACTTGATTATCTATTTTATGCATGTAAACATTAAGTATTATCACAACCTAGTCAGCTCAGATAATAGTACAAATCAAAGGCTGTGAGTTTGAATCTCGCCTCTGAAATAAATGTTGTCTGTTTATTTAAGATATTGTCTGCGGATGAGTTTAAGTCTTTGTTATGGCTTAGGAAAGGAGGCTTCTTAACTGATTATGGAGGGTTCAGCATGGAGAGTTCCCGGCATCATTAGTTGTAAAGATGAAATCAGCAGAATATGACGGTATCTAGAGCTGAAGCTTACTTCTGTAAAATGAATTATATAAATGTGTGGACCTCTACCAAGCCAATTGAGTATACTACCTTCTTTGTATTCATTCTACCAAATTCCGGACAAATAGGATAGGTACATTTAATGAGATGATATGCACGTAACAGTTACTTAATTTTGCCTAAATTCCCTTTCTCCTTGCTCGAAAAAGTTTAGTGTAAGTTTTCAGGCACTGGCCTAGAAACAGTCTTTTTTAAAGTAATTTGACTAAATGGGGAGTTAATAGGGACCCAGTTAGATTTGACCGATCAGGTTCCTATAGTATCTAACGTTCTATTAGATATATGTGAAAAGACACTTTTAATGCTTCACTCCATTATAATCTGATGATAATTATGATTTATCATTACTGTTGTATTATGATGTTAATTTTTACATAAAAGTCCGAACTAAAATACTTCCTCAATAATCCAGTGCTGAAAGCTCATCCAGGTCATTTTGCAACCTGAATGTCTCCTGCAACAAACATGACGGGAGATATTTGCATTTGAATCTCCATTAATAGTATTTAAATGTGTTATTGAAATGATTTAGGTTTTGCGAAACCGAAATTCATTCATTATGAGCATAAGCACAAATTTATAAATATAATGACGTCTTAAAAACTCTATAACTTAATATTCACCTCTATATAAACTAAAATCACCTCTATATAAACTTAACACCTGTTTCCCATCATGTCCTTCTACATCTCGTCGCAGTATTTACTTCCAAACCCATGTATACTTAATCTTTGTAATTTCTGTAGTAATCAGCAGTAAAACAAATTATTAAACTGTTTATTTTTTAATTTTATTGGGCCATCTTGGAATTATAGCAATTTCATTCTATTTCCTCCCACCTGAACTCATCATTTAATCCAACACGCATTTTACCAACCCAAAAATTCCGCTTGGGTCCACGGTGTAACATATTTTTAGCTCTAAAAGTACGCTTTTATTAAATTAAAATTCATCCATTTTGTTCATTTTTTGTATGGAATATTTAAATGATTCAACATAACCTTAACTTTTCATTTTCTTATGAATGTCAATCTGAACGTCATATTAATCATTTGGTGATGGTTTTGTCATAGTTTCCATTGTAATTCATTGTTAATTTTCCTTGAAAACGTATGAAAATGTATGTACAGCAATTCCCTTCGCCCATCTTGTCTCCACTTACCGTACAGGCAATCAATATACATGGTTTTTGAGTTGCTACCATCACCAATCCCTTTTTGTAAGCAATGACTACATTTATATGGTACTCATAAAATGGTGACAGAATTTTCCTTTTAGTTTCGAAATATTTCAATACTGACGCGCCTTAGTCATCGCTGGGTTAACTACGCATTAATTTGCTGTATTTGTCTGATACGTGATTAAAGCATTTTGGCTCACGTTGAATATCTTTTTGCGTTTCATTTAAATATTAGTTGACAGACTGCCTCTTATAGTCACATAAATATCTCTGAAAGAAATACTTTCAAAAGTTATTTGAAAAGATAAGTCTGTCCATGTTAAAACGGCAATGTGACTGTTTTTTTTCAATGCGATATTGCATTGAAAAAAGGAAGTTATGTTGTCGCACCCTGTATATATTAAGAATTGGATTTTTTTAAAACTACAGTTTCAAGTGTATAACGAATCAAATTTAAACTGAAAGACCCTTGTTAGTCCAGGCACTCTATTCAAAATAATACTACTGTGAATCTAAGGCTTGGAGATAAAAATTAGGAAATTCATAAACATGCATAAGTTATTAATTATTTATTCAATTAAAATAGCTTAAACGACTTTTAAGAATCTCCTAGGGGCGAGAGATTTCTGAGAGTCAATTATTAATACTCCACCTTAAGGTGACAACCATGTGTCATAAGTCAAGAAATTGTTCAATGCTCTTTATCGCTCATAAGCTTGCTTTTTATTTGCTTTATTCATGGTAGTGCTCAAAATTATTACATTCTGAAACCATAAATGCCTTATCCTTAAAGGGTGCAGCTATAGTCTTATACTCGTAGGTATAATATTTAACCAAGCTCAAATTATAGTTACTATGCCTACTCAATGACTAAATAAAATATATCGAAAATGTTTATCAAAAAATGTATATAAGGATTAAAATGCTTTCTTCTGAGCATTAAGTGCTTCCGTTTTTTGCCAATTACGTTTAGCACTTGATCGAAAATTCCGTCATATACTCAAAAGTAACAGAGACTTATGAGAAACAAGAACATAATTGGGCACATAAATGTTCATTACTTGTTATTAATTAAAATTTTTCGTTAAATAATTGAATATTGCATTTTTAATTTATAATTTATTATTCATGATTTTGTCAATAAGTATTTTCGTCGTTGAATAGTTTATTAATGATCAAATGGAAAACTTAAGACTGGAAAAAAAATGAAAAGATAATGGCGCAGAATATGAATTCAAAATTCGCAAAATCAGGTATGCAGAATATTTCTTCAAAACTATTTGGAGCAACTGCGCTGAGAAACCATCTAATATTCGTATATAAGTGGAATAGTTAGGAATTGAATCCATTTTGGAGTGTACGTATGCCTTTGGTTATATCATTTTTTCTCTCCCTCTCTCTCTCTCTCACACACACTTATGTAAATATAAATGCACGCTGTAAGATATATATGCACCCTGTTAGTATTATATTCAGATCACAACACATTACTTGAATTACAACTGTATTTACAGTAGATTATCGCTATCTCGATACAAGCAGATACTTACCATCATCTTGTCATCCTGATGATCGCAGGGATGGAGCGCATTAAACGAAGTCAATATTTTCATGGAAAATTTCCAGACGAACATCCCGCTATTCAGAAGTCTTGGAAAGGGAATAAAATGATGGACACCCAAATAGACGTAATATCTAATTATTATTTTACTTTTCAGTGTACACATGTGACTTTTTTTATTGTTATACATTAACAATTCCGTCATCGTTGAACAGAAAAATGACAATCATTTTCAATAATGAACTCGAGTTTTGTTGATTACAAGAATGAGATCGATCACCAACCGAACGCGCAGAATGGATGGAATTAATAAAACATAACGACCGACTAATGAATTCGCAAGTGACAAGGAACCAGAGCTAAGGACTTAAACACTGACCAGACGATGAAAAGGATACAGAAGAGGAAGGTTCAGCTTCCTCAAAGGAAATATAAAATAATGTAACTCCGACCAAAATGCCTCGCCCATCATGTCGAATATGCATATTTACAATTCATTTTGGCGGCAGCACTTGCGGCGGCAGCCGGATAAAAACCGTTCGGGAACTGCGCGTGAAAAATAAGACGGCCGAACATTATTTCCTTTTCGATGAAACCCCCACGAAGTGGAGCGACTCAATTTCGCTCGGCGCTGCGACATTATTTTTTTGCTCTCTTGTGTGTGCATAATTTTATTTTATATCCCTCAAGAAGGCCTTGTATATATATATTTTTTTCTTTCACTCGCGCGTGCCACATTTGAGTCGAAGAGGAAGACGTAATCATAAACTCTAGGAGCGAGTTTTGAAATGACTAGTTCGATACGAAGCAACACGAATGTCGGGAGGGAACGAAAGTACGTCAGGAAGGTACTCATTGAGGGGATGCTGGTGGTAAAGGGGGGGGATGGGGGTGAGGAGCTGGGGTAAAAGATGACGATCACTCGGGACTTAAAAAAAAAAAAATGGCCCGACGCGACCTCTCCCTTGAGTCGACGGGATGCCCTCCATTCAATTGGTTTCCCGGTCACATCGGCCCGCGTGACCACTTCATGCGGCAGCGTTGTCACGAGATATCACTCGCTTCTACGCTGATGAGACACGATTTCCTTTTTTTTTTGGTCTCCTCAGTTCCCAAGCCGCGCGACCGAAGAAAAAAGACACCCCGATAGCGATTTCGCGAAACAAAAGAAAATCTCGTTTCCAAACTTCCATTCCCTTTTTTTTCCTTTTTCGATAACTACGAGAGATACACCAGGGGGTTAAAAATAGAATGGAATTTTACCCAAGAGAATGAATGGAAAAAAAATAAAAATATTCAGTCTATAATAGGAAATAGGTAAATATTACATAGAGATATATATTGTATATTTATATATTCATATTTTGTTTAGAAACCTGAATTCAGGAGCCACGAGAGAACGCACGCGGCACATTTATAGACTAATGGGCTCGCTTAACGCCTTCTTGGGAGGCGACCGAGTCCCGGGTGACATCACGATTCAATGATTCGTACCTTAACATAATATACAATACGCGTCTCATTTTTTTTATACACTCGACACACGTGGTTAGAAAAAAATTGTAATCACGCACACCCACGGATAAAAGCACACCGAAAAAATCCAACCTCCACTTCGTCCTCAATATTTAGATTAATAAGAAAACTTTTAAGAACTACCTATTGCTCCCAAAGATGGGAATTAGTAAAACAGTCTCTCTGAAGGTTAATGATAGGAGTTCATTCTTGAAGAGAGTCATTTTCCTAGTTAGTGTCTCTCTCACAATCTCCTAGCTTCTATTAATTTATCGTCGGATCTTCTTCACCATCCGACTGAGGAAAACCGTCGCTCTTCACCCTGGATCCCCAAGAAAATAGGGGACAGGGCGGAGGACTTCTGAGTCCGAAGTAGCCAATGTTAACCAGGGGAATTCAGGGAAGGGTACTTTCTTGCTGGAGCATTTAAACGGCGGAAAATATAGAGTCGGGGATGGTTGGGGTCGTTTGTGGAAACTGGGGATATAAACGGGTGCGGGAAGAGTATATGGGGAAGTGAGGACGCGGAGACCTCAAGGAAGGAGGGTACGAGGTGGGAAACACGCGGGGTCCCGCGAAAGGGCACCGCGAGATCGCACACAGGTGACCGGCAGAGGAAGGAGATATTCTTCTCGAAAGAGGTAGAGAGAGAGAGAGAGAGAGGGTTTTGAGGAGGGTGAGGGTGGAGAAAGGGGGCTTTTCCTTCTTTCGTAGGGTGGGGGAGGTGCGGATGACGACGATGGTGCTCGAAGGGAGCCGGGATGGTGGTCTCGGGTGGAGTGGCGCCATCTCCCGACAGCACCGCGCACCACCTCCGACACCGGCGGCATCTCTCGGCGGACCGACGGACTACTCCGAGTCCTCCTCCTCGCTCTCCTCCTCGTCGTCGTCCTCGTCCACGGCGCCCGACCCACCCACCTCGCCGCCGCCCTCGCCACCCGCTACCCCCGAGCCTCCCTCGCCTCCGCCCCCGCCCTCCACCCTCCCACCCTCCCCCTCCTCCTCTCAGACAGCCCCCCGGTCCACAGTGGCGTACTGACACGCCGACAGGGAGGCGTTGGACCGTGGGCTCATGGGGGAGTAGGTGGCGAAGCCCGAGGAGTGCTGCTTGGCCTTGAGCCTCAAGCTTGCGATGCTCGAGGACATGGAGGACGCAGAGCAGGGCTCCGCCGCGGCGGCCGCTGCCCGGTGGTGGTACATGGCGTAGGGGGCTGCGGGGCCTCCGTAGGGGCACTGGGCGACGGCGGCCGCCGCGGCCGCCGCCGCCGCAGCCCCCACCGCCGTCCCCGCACCCACCGCGGAGGGCGCGCTCGCGCTGAGGCTCGTCGTCATGGAGACGGATGGGACGATCCCGGAGGCGGAAGCGGCCGCCGCGACACCGGCGGCGTTGATGGCGGCCGCGGCGGCGGATGCGGCCACCGCCGAGGGGCTATTGAAGCAGTTGACCCCGCCACCGCCCACTCCCCCGACGCCCCCTACGCCGCCGACACCCCCCATTCCACCGCCGCCTACCCCGGGGGGCCCCATGGCTGCGTTGACGGCCGAGTTGAGGCTCCAGGGGAAGGACTTAGCGGCGAGCGGCGAGGGGACCTTGGCCGCCCAGTTGTTGTAGGGCGAGGAGTAGGAGTAGAGGGAGTCGGGCGTGTCGGCGAACGGCTGCATGAGGCCGTTGAATTGCGACCCGAAACCGTTTTTGAAGTCTGCGGCGGCCGCGGCGGCTGCGTTCATGGCGTTCCTTTCCCGCTTGCGCCACTTGGCACGCCTGTTCTTGAACCAGACCTGGAGAGAGAGAGATAGAGAAGAGAGTTAAAAACGGCAGTAAATGATTCAAAATAGACTTCACTAAACTAAAATTCAGCGATAAAGGAAGAATACTCAAGAAATTAACACCTTCTGCTGGCAAGCGAAATAAATAACATCATCAAATATCTTGAACATGCATTCATTTAATATATTTGCTTTGTATTATTTCAAGGAGAGGTAGGAAAAGGAGAGGAGGAACTTCGTTTATCCATACCAACTTGATCTGGCATTCTCATCAAATATCAAATCTGCTTATGGTCTCATATTTAATTAACTCACTTCTATGCATTAAGCAATTATGAAAGCAGGGTAATCGCTCATCATCAACCAGAATTTTTCATTTTATTTCATTATAAACAACTGATCCATTAGTATGATTAAGTTTATGGGTGAGCAAACCTTTTTCAGCGTAAATATTTATGTGGAGACGTATTCATGACGAATGTACCTATACTATAAAAATTGTGGCAGAACTCGTAACTTAATTTCAAATGCAGAAATGCAATTAGAAAAACAAATACACAAATTTGTAGCCAAAAGCATTTCTAATTCCAAACAAAAGTCTTCTCCAATAGTAACATCGCTTACCCATTTTTCCTAAGACTCAAATATTCTTGGGCAAATGATGAAGCGTTTGAAATTTCGTCGGGTAACAATGGAGATAAGTATTGAATTTTATTTCTGATCTGATTATTTTATGAATAACAAAATTATTTTTTCACTAAACAGCTTGCCAGAGTATTAAAATGAGGCAGGAAGCCGAGGGAAATGTCACCTACACGTAAGGGAAAAAGTTATGTTAGAGAGTACTTTACGAAGGAAGAAGAAACTTTCATTCATGCGTCAAATAAGCACAAAAACATAAGTTTGAATGATACCAAGGACTGGTTTCATGATTAAACTTCGGCACTCACTGGATTTGATTACAGTCTCCTATTAACTAGAAGAGTAAGTTACCAGGGCAGAAAATGCCGGTCAAGGCGAGTGTCACTCTTTTTTTCCCATTACCAATTTAAAAAATTACACTACTCGTCCTGATATTTTGTTTTACTGGTTTATTTTGGCCCTATTAAATATAAAACCTTGAGACATCTTTTAGCGATTATTATTTAATGGTATATTTGATTGGCATCCATAAATCGTAGATTTCAGATATTTATTTTATGAAGGATTAACTATTTACACTGCTATCGTCTCCATTCTTCATATATTTATGCTGCATACTATTGTTATCGAGTAACTCTTAAGAGCCATTGATGCTGCAACTCTACGGAAAATGTTGTGAGGACTATACGTATTTTATGATAATTAAAAAGTCATAACATGCCAGTTTTACTTAAAAAATATAATCCACGGTCATTGCTTTTCAGAATCATCCACGCAATCATTTTACACCAATTATGTTCTGTGGGATGTGGGAAATGAAGTCACTGGGATATTTTTTCTGTTATTCAACATTAAGTGCAGGAAATATTATAGAATATGTAACAAAGTAGTGCAAAGTAGTCGCGAAGTTTACGGCTACATTATCTAAAAGAGAGTAAATATAGTGTTACAACTAAATTGGTTTGTTCCACCAAGTTACTCATATGTGTATGAGTAACTTTAGTGTATGGTTCCCCATTATAACGTGCCTTTACAGACATATAGAAATGGTAAAATATTATCATAGGGAGGTTTAAGTGCAATTGTGCAAATAATTGTAATCCGATTTTTTTAAATAATAAAAAGGAAATGGTAAAATTAGTGACATATAAGGGATAAGGATTGTCCTGAAAGTGACCATTGTGTTCATTTAACCGCCCATCAAAATAGGTGTGATGAATTTTTAAGGGTTTGCTCAAATAATCGTAAAAATTTCAAGGAGATACGTCTGGGCGTCATCTGATTTACGTAACAGAATTCCAGATTTTGGATTCAATGAATGCTTCTTCGTCTGGAGGAAGAGATGAGGTCAACTCGGCATTACCCCACTCCGAACCCCCAGAGGTCCAAGCTGTTTTTCGCACCATCCCACTGAAGAAGTACGAACTCTGAGAAAGGATTTTCAATATCTTTACGAATCGCTATCGCTTCTGTGTGAATTCCCGTGATGCGCTGTTTATCGGAAAGGAAAAAAATCAAATTTCCCGAGAGTTCTGCCTAATCGACGACCATCTAAACCCCTCCCTCCTCCCGTCTCCCGCAAAACTTGCCGGGAATTTCGTCGGCGGGTTTCTCTCGAATGTTTCAGAAAGGTTCGAGTTCCAGAAAGCCACGTGACTTATTCGGATTCCTCTTAAAGCATCTCTCATAACCCTCCCTCCCACCCCACCCCCCTCCCTACTGCGTCTACTCCCCCCCCCTCAGCCTCCCGTCCCTCAAGAGCGCGCGGCTTGACTCAAAACTTTCTCTCACCTAGAGAAGGGGGAATGCGACGGCATTAAGCATTCCATATTGCTCTTCGAAAGAGAAAGGATTTTGGCACGAGGTATCTGCGTTGCCGCCGTTGCTACAGAACACAGACGTCGGTGCCACATCGTGTGGAGAAGAGAAAGGGATATATAGATTACATGTGTGTGTGTATATATATATATATATATATATATATATATATATATATATATATATATATAAATGCATAGAGAGAAAAGGAAGAGGAAGAGGGAAGAGCCCGTCCCATCCTCGAGTAAAAAGGCTGGCTTGCGTCTCGAGCGCCCCTCCTTCCCCCTGCCAATTGCTTAGAATCTTCGGGGGGAGGGAGGGGGAGGTGTCTGAGCGGGAGGAGGGCGGGAGATCCGAAGAATCGGGCGGGAGAGTTTGCGGAAAGGAAGGAGAGAGGGGGAAGGAGAATCACTGTTGGATAATATGAAGACTTGGCCATTCACTGCGTATCTTTCTGCAGAGGAATGCTCCTTTCCCTCTCACTCCTCCCGCTGCCCCCTGTCCTCCTCTCCTGCCCACGCCCTCCTGCCGGTAGAAGAGCGACGTGTGGGTGGGAAGGGTGCAGAGTATGGTGTGGGGTTAGAGGCGCTCCCTCCCCGCGCACAAAATGATCTTCTTTTCCCTTTTCCTCGAAGGGGATCTCGCTATGATTGATGACTCCTCTTCCCTACCAACTCCCTCCCTTTCCCTCCCCCCCTGCCTCCAACCTATCGCTCCTCCGCCTCCCCAACCCACCTTCTTTGCCCCCTCCGCGCTTCAACCAACTCCGCACGACGAAGCGCCCTATCCCCTCACCTTCCCCCTTCACCCCCCGGTGCTCCTTTCCTGGCTGGCTACACGTCACGCCTCTCTCACTCTGTCTCCGCTACTTTTCCACCTTCACTTTTAGCCAACCGATTCTTTCTCGCCCTCTCCCCAACACGCCACTTCCCACCCCCTTTCCCAATGCCATTCCTTCATTTTTTTCCCACCTTTGCCCACCCCACCCCTTTACCGCAGCCCTCTCCCACCCTCCTCCCCCTCGCCCTGCCACGCCCTCTTCCTCCGCGCCTCTCCCCCCTCGCCAAACTCTGCGCGACTCCCCACCCCCCTCTCTCGCACTTTGCGCGACCCCATCCTTCTTTCCTCCCCCTCCCTGCCCTCCTCCCGCGTGCTCCGCGCACTCATCCATCTCTGTCCCTCGCAAAGGGAAATATATCGAGTGTGAATACCTATGGACTGAGTATGAGTTATGGCCGCAACTTTGAAAAGCATTTCTCGCGCAGATCACGTGACCACATTGGATTGATTTTCCCTTGTCTTTTCCCTCCTCGGAAGAGTGTTTTACGGCCGCCTCGCCCTCCCCTCTCCCCCCTCCCCGCCGCCCGCCCCTCCCATTCCGACATCCAGCTCCGGCGTCGTCTCCTGCGACGCCCCGCGAGGGTGAGCCAATGGCGACCTCAAGGACATAGGCGCACCGGTCGCGTTCTTCACTTAGTCCTCAACGCTGCTTTTCACGGATATTCGTCTAATTGATTATTGCTTACTTTCGGTCTAATCTAAAGAAAAATATAGCGAAAAATATACTTGCAGTTCGCGTTTGAGAGGCTTTCGCCTTTTCAGTAAACTTCTAGTGAGCTACCCATTTTGACATGGTATCTAATTTCTATATTACTTCGACTTTCTTCATTTATATTCTGATTTGGGAAGGATAGTGATTTTCCAAGATTTTGACATCTAAATCAGTTTTTGAACGCTATCTTTCACAAGTATTGTTTTGAACGTGAAAACGATGTATTTGAGATTAAATTATGATTAATAACTCCATTAAAAATTGTGTGGATGATTATAATTTTGTTGTACTTTTTTATGATGTCTTCAGGATATATATCTCGGGTATGGCAGTATATCTTATTGAGTTTTCAATCTCTCTGTGGAAGATAATCTAGTGCATCGTATTTTCACTTCAATATGAAGTACAAAGACCTTCTGTTTCGAATTCAGTTATTTTTTCAAAATAATTCTAACGCAAGACGTTCATTTGTGGCATTATGTGCGTTCAATTTTTATGAAATAAATCAATGCTACTCTTCATCATAAATTTATTGGTATTATAAATGAATTTGGTGCATGCGTACATAGCCTGTTGAATGCTCAAATTACTTGTACTTGAAATTTCTTCTCAGTTACTGTTGCAGACTCGAACCTGTGGAAATCCAATTGAAAAAAAGTAACTTTTTGCACTTTTCCAGTATACGTTTACTACAATGTACAATGCATGCCGTCGTTACTAAGTCATCTTAAAGCCAATACAATTCGTGCAGATATCTAAAGATGATGTACTGACGTCCAAACGCGTTGCATAATTTAAAGAGGTATAGTGGAAGAGTACAAACCAAAGTTGTTTACCTATAACTTCTGTGGAAAATCTCTGACCCAAAATAAGCGTTTCAAATACATTTTTTTTAATGGTAATCTATTATTTTAAAGACAGATATAACAATCCGATTTTACTTTGGTTGACATGCTTGGCATGAAATATGATTTTTATTTAAACCACTTGCTATCTAATCAGCTGAGCAATATAATATTCCATGCTAAAAAACCTACCATTCAGATGTCACTTAATTTTAGTCATGAGGTATAGCAAATTAGACTGTCTTTATGTGAGGAAATTTATTCGCATGAAGTGACTTTCACCTTTGTTAAAAGCCCTTCATCACCAAAATAAATTAAAGGGTTATTTGTGGTTATCAAACGAAAGATTTATTGGAACCATTTATCAGATATCACTCCCTCACACTTTCTTATATACCTTGTTCTATTCCTTACACCATGCATATCACATCGCCCTTTATCTAGTTGGCATGTGCCATTCTAGATTTCCCTTCGCAATTCCTCCTTCCATCATTTTCTTCCAACACTGCTCTCATAGAGTGTACCCATCAAGATAGTATCTTTTACTTCGCGGTTCTCAACGGTCTATAGCATGGGTAGAATATTTCTATCCATGTCATAGAACTTTTCTACTAGATTCTAATGGTACTAGTTTTTCAATCCGCTATTTCATATCGTTTGCAGTTAGCATATTATTAAGTCTTTAGACACTTTCATTTTCCTTTAGTATTGAGTGTGATCCTAATTATACTTGATTCCAATTATTTCTGTGCCAACTTGTTTCAGTTCAAACGATAATCCTTTGCCTGAATATCTGTCATCTCATATGACCGCTAAAAAATGATCATTTATTGAACTCTAATTTCATAAAAGACCTCTCACGGTTTTTTTTACCTGTTTTTCAAAACAGAAAACAAAAATTTGACTTTTAAATCATCCTGTTGTAAAGTAATGAGTCGAATTTGGCATGATATAGCATTTTGCAATTAGCATATTTTAAATTAATTCCTATTTATTAAATTACCGCGTTGACGTTGAAAATCATCAATAAGCAGCGGAGAAGTTTTTCCCGAGGTCGTAAGTAGATGTTCCTTTCATTTTTTCGGCAAAGCTCAAGATTCCTGCGAGTCCATCTCGTCCGCTTCCGAGCGTCGGTCGGCGCAGGGTTTGAAGAACCGCTCGCGTACTTGTGGGAACCGGCGGTGCTCCGCTCGCTGTCGATGCGTCGAAAGAGTATCGAATTTTCCCCCACATCGATCACCACTACGGGACTCGAAGCACCGTTTGGGAGGAATGTGCGGCGACGAAGAGGGGGTTTGGGAGGGGCGCTCCTCGGGAAGCCGGGAGGGAGAGAGAGAGAGTCCCCCTCGTTTATCTTCATCGGCGACGGAAACCCTTTGCAATTAGACGCATCGCTGACCGCGCTCACTTGCCATCTCTTCCCGTTCACCGCTCCTCTCTCTCTCCCCCCTCCCACTCACAATTTGTCCCCCCCCCGCCAAACCTCCCCGGCGACCCCCGCCCCCGGCCACACCAGTTGCCCTCCCCCCCCGGCGCACGCCCCGACACGCTCCTCTCCCGCCGACCTTAATTTAACCCCACGGCCCGGGCCCCCACATCCCGGGTCGACGACGACGTTTCGCCCCTCATCCAGCCCGCCGACCTCTTCCCCTTCCCCTTAACCCCTCCCCCCACACCCCGCGTTTGCTCAGCGAAGATCGATTTTAGCGCGCGCATCGTAGGAGCGTTGGTTTAAGTAGCTCATATTTCAGGAGTCGTTTACGATCAGGACCTTAGCGGTGGAAGCTCTTCCGAAACACTTTATTGCATGCAAACAGCGATAGGTCTCAATCTTTTCATTGTTACGCCGTTCGCTCATTCTCGCAACTTTACTGAACTCCTAGGCGATAATGCAATAATAAATGATAGGCAACAACAATCACAGAAATCAACCTGAAGGTTATTTTGCAAGGTGATGGTAGAACTTACCTAATACACTAGACCTAAAGACGCGAGAAATTCACAGAACATGGAGGGGTAGGTGGTGTTACCACCCATTTGCCGCCTTTGATTTGCCAGAAAGATGAAGTATCTCAAAGATTACAAGGCTTAATTGGAGCTGAGGTACCTAGATTTATCCGGATATGAACCAGGGCCATCTAGTTATTAGAAAAAGGTTAGGGTTGTATATAATCTGTAGGTTATATTGGCAAGTCTATTCTAGTCATCAGTTGCATAAAAGGCAGCCATTAGTGAGAATCAGTGTCTGCTTTTAGTGTAAGTGATCTTCAGAGGTTTATGTTTGTGGGCAATTTACAGTTTTTTCTTTTAAAATATCTAAATTTTAATTTTCAAACTATTGATTTATTTCTCATTCCTTATCTTTGTAGGAGTGAAGAATTATAACGTATCACATGCATTCTTGAAGCTAATTGTGATTTATTTTAGTTTTTTTAAATAAACTCAGGCGAAAGTGTGACATCAATTGAAGGAGAATATATGAAAATCAAGCTCGTTGCAAGAGCATTATAATTTTTATTTGGGCCGCAAGACGATGGTCTCAAATGATGATTGCAGCTAGATTTTCCCAAAACGAATTAATAGTTGATGTAAATTAGCATTATTTATTTATTTCTCAAAAAAATACCGGGTATTAAGACATGAGTAATTGTTTCTCATTCTTTCGGGAAGGTTACATTAACTTTTCATAAGAAAATTGGCATTGTATAAGATTTCTTTTAAATGCGACTAATAATTCCGACTTCATAGTTAATGTCGTTGAAATTATGAGGGACTTTTTTAATTATTTTCCTTGAACCCTATCCCTAGGTGGCTACAGGAGAGAAGGCATCTCGAATCTAGCACAACATTTTCACACAGAAAAAGTCTGAGATTTAACATCTCAATGTCCAATTCAAAGGGCAGCCCGTGGCAATCGGAGTGTTTATTCGCACTTCAAATAATGAGGATGATGACTGCTGTGCTGTTGAAAATCATTCATAACATCGAGAAACAAAATATCGTATTTTGAGTTAAAAATCAATTGTGAAAATGGTAACAAAACAATCTCATCAACTTCATTTTTTCATCACCACAATCCGATTTTTGGACGCTACTCCTCGAAAGATGCCTCCTCGCATTGGGCGCTTAAAAACGACGCCCTTGAGGCTATGTTCCTTATCCAACTCTGATTCTAATGCATTTTAATATGGGACAGCCAATATGTAACGCGAATTTACTCCACTTAGTTTGTACAACTTTAAATCGCCTTGACATTAACGTTGAGTTATACAACGTACGAGCATTCAAGCAATGAGGAATGAGAGTTTACGCCACCTTATCTTTACAAACTCAATCATAATAAGAGGTATTACAATTTGATCCAGTGGTTATTAATAAACACCTTAATTTCATCGAATAGCTTATTTCAATTTTTCTAACAAAAAAATATCGTAGAATTTTCGCATTCTCAAAACTATTTGCGTACATAGGATTATATGCGACCTCGCGAATTTCCTTGCCTCAGGGAAACAGTATGAAGAGGGCAATGAGGACTGATAGATAGTATACGTTTAAAAGCGATAAAAAATGATGCAAAATGAATTCAACAGTGTGTGTCTACTTGTGGATAAAATTTTCCGCACTGTCAATCGAAATGAGGAGAAAGTTTTGCGTATCCTTTTGCAATCCCAGTTTATCGATCGATATTATTTTTCTCATAAGAGCGTGAAACTTTAGGACAAATATACCTTTTCTTTGGAATGTTTTTCCCATTGCACTCAATTTTTCTGAAGACGAGTGGGAAGCATGCAATTGATCACAGATAGCATGCGCAGTTATTGAATAGAAAACGCCTTTTAAAATAATATGTCCACTCATGTGCGGCTCGTCGTGTCTATAAGTCATTTGTTGCTCTCTTCAATTTTCTTACGATGACAAATCCGAATTCTTATTTCTTTTAAAACTCCGCCTCCACATTCGCATCTCCCTTTTTGGTCCCCGTGAAACTTTTTCTCTCGCCGAATTTGTCTCATGTTTTTGCGATACAATGCAAATTATATTTATCATTCATACTTTTTTCCTCTCAAAGATGCGTTGCTCACTTTACTCCATTTTTTGCTATTTCGCTCCCTCTCTCTACTGAAGAGTAGAATACAATGTTCTGCAGTTTGCCCTCCTCGACTATTCGCTTATAAATCTACGGCGTGGAAATCGTGAAAAGTCCGCTTCGATCTTTTAACAGATAAGCACGTTTTACGTGACTCCGGTTTCGGCAGCGTTGTACTTTCTTTTTTTTTTGCGAATTTTATCTGCTTCCGTATTCAGGACCGCGTTTCGGGCGTTTCGAGCCTTTATTTATTATTTGCTCTCTGTGTTGCGATGCTCGTATAATTAACCGCACAAAAACGAACGCAGCGATAGATTGAGTCATTGAAACTCCAAGGTGCATTAGCCCTTTCCTGCGAAAGCAACCGCTTCACGTGTTTTCGCTTGCACTGAACGGAAATGTAAGTGCGGCACACGTGTGCCGGGGTGCGTTTTGAATTAAATCATCGTCCTTTCGGGTAAACTATTAGCGCACTCTGAAATTATGGCAGCGTCAAACCGTGAAAGATTCATGCACAATTCGTCAAGCAGAACTACGTTAAGTTTGATGTTAATTGATATTATTTTATTCGCTTGCTTTTTTCTATCTCCTGCAAATTGCACTATGCCATCATAGGCCGAAATACAAAATTGGCATCACGGAGGGAATGTCCCTGGAAATGGAGCACGAGAAGCCAGTCAATAGAGTTAAAATAGTATTTACCAAAAACAGGGTGCGGCAACACAACTTCAAATGCATGAGAAATTCGGAGCAGGCATTTTCAATGCAATGTTGCATTGAAAAAAGGAAGTTATGTTGCCACACCCTGTGCAAGCATTACGGTGTTTACCGATTAAAAATTATGCTCACTTAATATATAATTTGTGAAGTCACCAGGAGCCGTTTTTCTTTCGCAGGAATACTTTGGAATATAATGCACGTTTTGATGATTTGGTGATCTTATGAATACGCGAGCGTAAGAGCAAATATGCTTGACTTGGTGATGGAAATTAGGGCCACAAAGGCCCTACTGTCATCACTAAGTCAAGCCAAGGCCACAATCGCCTAAGTCTACTGTACCTTTCGTGGCCTGAATTATCAAAATATGTCTTGTTGTAGATAAAACGTAATATCATAATAGGTTTGCCAGTTTATTGAAATACTCATAAAATCGCAACAGTGGGAAAATGAGAAAATTATTGGTTTGCGTCGACGGGTCAGAACGAAGTGATTATTACAGTTTCGGCACGCGTACAATGGGTACTCTGTATGGACAGGCCGAAAGAATTTACGAGAGAATGAACTAAATTCTATTAAAAAACCGTGGTATTCACTACTATCTGAATTTATTTCACCAAGTTGCCACGTTTGATATCCCGGTCCGGTATGTCTCGATTTTGTTGAAGATACAATACACATATATCGTCCATCAAACGCAGTGCGGAAAAATTAGAACATCATGGTTAAAGCGCTACTCCTTAGCAGGTTTAACTCCCATAATTATATGTAAATCCCCCCGCCTCAAAGGTAGAGATAATGATAAGAATTGCGTTAGGTAAAGAAGCTTTCACATGGAAGGAGTTGATGATGGGGGCTATGGATAAGGATGGTAAGGAGAGGCTTGTCAAACCCTTGATTTGGAGCTTAATTTTGTACGGTGTGGAAATAACAAGCATTGTTTTTGAACAAGATAATATGCTTAGATTGAAATATGGGTGTGGGGAAGGATGGAAAAGATGAAGTGGACAGGAAGGAAAATAAATGAGGTAGTGTTGCGTAGCGGGGAAGGAGAGAGAGAAATCAAAAAGAGGAAGGAAATATGGATGCAGAGCATTCTGATTGGCGATGGGATGCTGAAGACTCTGATGGAGTAGAGAATGTTTGGCAAACGAGGAAGGGGTAGGAATAGTATAAGGAGGTTGGACGGTATGAAGGGAGGAAGAAAGTCAACGGAGATGAAGAAGGACTTATTTTAATGTTGGATGTCGGGTTGTGTTTTCATAAGGGATACAAGGGAATTGCGGCTGTGCCGTTGGTAGGTTTGCATCCATTCAAAACCTGCCTCAGCTGGTAGAACATCAAGAACAATAATATTAGTATTAGAAGTAATACCGTAGGCACATCGTTGCTTCAATGTTTTCTTTGAGGAAAATATTCCACAAATACTTCTATGTTCCGTAAGAATTAACGTTAGAATTGAGAAATAATTCTCAGGAGGCTACTAAGTCGCCTGATTAGGGTAGAGAACTCTACGAAGAGCCCTGGAAAAGTTTCCAGAATAGGCGTGTTTTGCTACGGTACTCTAATGTTTATTAGGATTCCATTCAGGGAGATTTTAGAGTGATACACGCACTTCTTGTTCGTCAGATGCGTAGTTCAACTAATGATCAGTCGATGTGATTCACAAAGAGTGTCTAAGAGCCACCAAAGGCTCCTTTCACGATAGAAGACCAAATGATATCAACAGCTGATCTGAAGGAACACTAAACATTTAGTACTTTACTTTATCCATTAACGCCAGGTTTCCATGATATTTATTATAAAGTATCTTGAATTCACACAGATTCTCAGATGGCTAATGTTTGCTCCGAATTTCTCTCCACCCTGAAATCCTGCCTCTACCATATTACCCAACGATCCATCCGCGGTGAAAATAACCTCAGCTCTAGGTCATCTCCTCTCACAACTACAAATGCTATTTCTGCTACCCTATGTCACCAAATTAACACCTTTTTATCCTACTTTTGTGCTTATTAGGTGCAGTGATAAGCTCAAAAGTATCCAGTCTGTTCTTACTTTAAAGGATATAGTAATTTAATACGTCAGTCAGCTTTAGAGGCAGCCGCGATTCAAACTTTGTCTAACAGCTACATCGATGTCATTATTTTAATTTTCCCCCATCCCTCAATCACCGATTCCGTGAAGTAACTCAAATATGAGGGACGGGACTAGACAATTCACCCCACGGCACGTCTTCCTCGACTTCCCTTCTTCCCTCCCGCGTGACCTCCCGCTCATCTCCCAGACCTCTCTCCTCCCCCCCGCCCGCTATCCACCGGCACGCAAAGAAGAGATCAATTTCCCTCCCCGCTGCTTCCTTCGCCCACTCCCAGCCGCATTACCGCCAAACCGGGGGCGGAAATGACTTTGGGGTGCCACCGGGGGGTCAGAGGGGACAGTGCCCGCTGGCCTTGCCCAGCGGGGGTCCACGCACGGCGAGGGGGAACCCTATATGGGATTTGGTATTGAGGGAGGGTGAATGCAGGCAGGCAGTGGGGCCCGCAAGGCGTCCTTTTCGACGCAGGGAGGGTCGGGGACGAGGGAGAGGGATAAGTGCGAGGAAGTGACGTGGTTCCTGGGGCAAGCGGAGGGGTGACGGGCCAGACGAGGCAAGAAGGCTTCATTCGTACGAGTGGAGGAGGGATTTTGGGGATGTGGCGATGGGGATGAGAGGGTAGTATATTCAGTGATTACTTTTTTGGGTGGAAGATAAACGATTCTGAAGTTGAATCGTCACCGAAGATCAGAGTAGAAGATGGCAGAGTGTGAAGGACAGTAATAAGCAATTAGGAAGACAGTAAACGGATGTATTATAAGATATGCCAAATGACGGATTCTGATGTTTCCGAGGAAGGGGAAGATGGCGTATGAAATGTATTCAAATGAAATCAAGATTGGTATTTGTGGTTCTGTTTTACTATTTACGCAGATGGTCTAAATGCTACAAAAACCTCACCATCGTTGACACAAAAACTTGGTCTTTCAATGTTTACCTTTCAGATAATTATGATTTTTCCACCTCTCTGCTGATACAAATAAAATGCTTTTTACTAACCCCTCCTGGAATTAGGTGACGTCAGGTTGTTGATCATGGAATCGACCCCTAATGACCGTGTTTAAAGGATAATTGCATCCAACACAGTAAGAAAGAACATTTGAAGCTTTAACATTTTCAGGGGTCACATTGAGCATGCAGGAGCCCCCAAACTCTCTCCAACTACGAGGTAATAACTTGTAAATGAGCTCAGGGGCTCTTGGCTAGGCCACAAGTCATCTGGAGAAATCATTGGTTTCATGAGACACTAATCGGGGCGTGATAGCTTTGTATTTAGGGCTTTGGGATAGTAAATAAAGGGTTATAGACTCAAATCTTTTGGTAATTCTATCAAAAATATCTGCAGTACGCTCATCTGGTTGCTAGAAATTTGTGATAAACCGAATGGTCACACAGGAAAGTACGTGGACCCCAACACTGAATTTGTAGATTTCTCTTGCATTTGGGTTCAGAGTTCATCCCTTCGGGATGAATTATCGCCTCACCTCTTCAAATCAATACAAAGTTTGACTGATCTGGCATTTTTTAAAACAAAATTAAGATATATTTCATTTTTCAAACATGTAATCAAATATTTGAGCTCATCTTTTACCAAATTTTTTATCATCAGGAGTCGAGGGATAATCGACCCATTCTATTTCCCTAAAGAACAGTCCTATCCCCTTCATTATTAATTATCTTCCCGCTTACACACTGTTTCAGGGTTGAAACTCATGTGAATTTCATGTACCGAATTTATTGAATTGTGCATGCAACTTCTTTTCATTCAGTGACTCCCAGGTTTTCTGGTGACCGCACAACATGGACAACGAAGTAGTGGGGTTGAAGGGATGAGGAGATAGCGAGGGAAAAGATGAGCAGATGGAGGTCGAGAGAAAACGGCTAACGTAAGAAGAAGGGAACCTCGGTCCACTTGAGCGGATCTCTCCGGGTGGGTGGGGGGCGTCACCTTCTCAGAAGGAGGAGTGTGGGTGAGGCAAGAAGAGACAAGACTCCTCGCCTCGCTGCGGGGTTCCGTTTGAAGGAGCGGAAATATGATTTAAATCAGGCTTCGCGGCAGCGGAGGGTGGTGCACTCTGTTGAGTGGAAGTGAAGACATCTGCTGTAGAACGTTTTCCTCTTAGGTTTTATTGATCTGGAAATGAGGCTAACCCTTATGTATTTGAGAGAACAATCCTGATGCTGAAAATCCGATCGACCTAATTGTGCTGCTTCTTTAGGACCTTATCCACTTTCTATGTGCTCGAATTCCGTAATCTTTAAGAATGCATGAAGGCATCGGACAGTGTAATGTACATTTGTTTTTTACGCACAAAGGGTTTTATAAGCATCTGGTTTCTTTTTAATTCAAGAAATCTTTTTAGAAATTTTCACAAAACGCCACTCTGGGAAACTTAACACCATTCAGGAGCTACATTAGTGAGAATATTTAAATTTTAATGATATGCATGCCTACTCACTATTACGAGTAACCTTCAGGTAATCAAGGTATTTAAATTTTTTCATAGATCTGGGAGTAGATTGACTTATGTAGTTGAGCATAATAATGCACCAGCTATTTATAATTACTTTGGCATTGAGTGCGTTGCGTTATAAATTCTTTAAATGGCGGGAGAGGCGGGCAGGAAAAATGGTTGAAGAGCGTATTGACTGGCACCGGGATGCTGAGAACTGCAATAGAGGGGAGAATGTTGGGCAAATGAGGAAAGAGCATGAACAGGATAGGGATATTGGACGGGATGGGTGTGTGTGTGTAAATATGTATATATATGTATATATATATATATATATATACATGGTATATATGTATATATATACATATATATATGTATATATGTATATATATATATGTATATATATATATATATATATATATATATATATATGTATATATATATATATATATATATATGTATATATGTAGATATGTATATATATATATATATATATATGTATAGAAAAGAGAGCACTAATGAAGCATCATATATATATATATATATGATGTATATATATATATATATATATATATATGTATATATGTATATATATATGTATAGAAAAGAGAGCACTAATGAAGCATCATGAAGTTAAATGCTTACACGCTAGTTGACATTTGCTCTGCATATTTTATATTAAACTGATAATAGAATATATCCTGGCCAATCAAAATATGAATATATGAAATAAAACCCAATGAAAATATGAAATAAAACAAACGGTAAGATTGGCCAGGATATATTCTATTATCAGTTTAATAAACTGATAATAGAATATATCCTGGCCAATCTTACCGTTTGTTTTATTTCTGCACGTATGAGCGATAGAAACATTTATACCGCATGGAATCTGCGAGCGGCAGAATAGTGATGTTGTTCAGAATTCTCAGCAAATAATGTCTCTTTGATACCATGACGTTTGGGATATCTCATACACGAAATTGTATGCTCAATGGAATCGTAGAGATAGCATTTGCATCAGTGAATGTTTACAATTCGGCTGGCGTCATTGACTTTGGAAATGGTTCCGAGGTACCAGAGAGCACTCGACTCAAGCGGGCGAGCATCTTTGAAGGAAATGATGACTGACTTGGAAAATCCTATTGAGAGGCACTCGACACGAATGTCACTCACAGTCACACCCCGCTGGAAAGACTCCTCCCCCAAGTCACACTGCTACATATGCCAGACTTCCTTCGGAGCGGAGCGTATTATGACGAGTTGTGACCTCTTGAGACTTGAAAGGTCAGGTCACCCTCATTTCAAAACCTATCGACCAAGGCCTGGCAATCGTTCTACTATTTGTAAATGAAATATTTTTTGTGAAAGGTCTTCGGATTCATCCGCGGGTAACTACAGTGTTTTTTAATGGGCACTTAGTTTATTTAATAATTGTCACTGGACTTAACAACTCAGCTTTGAAATCAACCAGCTTAGGAAGAGAAATTCAGTTCTAAATCAAAACATGCTAGGCACATTTTCGCAGATTTTTTGTGATAAAAAACTACGAATTTTAGAACGCTAATCACGCTTGTATCATCCAAGATTTTCGCTACATTTGAGTTTCACGAGCTAAGGAAAATTGACGTAGGATCGCTTTTGAGTCTTACGCGATGAAGATATCTACAAACTTTCACTAATTTGGTAGAGGCAGGATATTCATGGTAGGGACGAAATTTTAACATTCAAGATTTGCCATTTACATTATAGGAATTTAATTATTTCCATTAGTACTTTAACTTTTCATTTATAAAATTCCTCGAGGAATCGCGCGCTTTCCACTACTTGTCTTCAGCAGCCACGTCTGGGTTTTATACAGTTGGCTAATAATTTGATAAATTTGACATTTTTTGTGGCAATAGTGCAAATTGCACTATTTCTAAAATTTCTATAATTTCTAAAATTTAAGGATCAATATTCAGCCGGCCTGCGCTGCGTTTTTTAATATAACAATTGGAAGTGCATTATTTTTCAAGTCTACCCAGAAGGAATAGCCTCTCGTTCTGATATGTGTAGGCAGGCAACTTAGTGTTTAGTTATTTTTAGAAATATTTATATTTAAGCTTTTGTTACTTAAGCACTTCACACGCACTTAATTATATTAAATTCTTAATACGAAGAAATCTTTCTCAATTTGAAATTCATGTCAAATTCGTAATAACGCCAAACACGGTTTACTCGTTAGTAATTCCCTCTACATTAAGAACTCTCTCATATCTACTGACTCTTACGAAACGATTTAGCAATGCATGTAATATCCAGACCAAGCTAAACATTGATTAATGAGGAAAATTTCAGTGCAAATGCAGATTTTCTGAATGGAATTTTTTTAACTCCGGTCGCATTTGCATGCGATAACATTGCTACGAACCAGCATGAGAGGTACATTCTTAATAAGAAAGATCTAAATAGAGATTATCTGCATATGTATATTTTTTTATTTCCGACGATAGAGACCGATCTATTTGCAAACATTACAGGGGTGAGGAGGGATTTCGTGAGCGGGGAGGTCAGGAACTTTTAGCGGGGTACGGTGGGTTGGAGTCAGGGTTGGGAGAAAGGAGGCCTGCACACGAGATGCTTGGGAAGAGGGGGCGAAATGACGAGAGAGGGGGCGGGACGCGTTCTTATTGAAAGGGGTGCGAAAATGCGATCCAAATGATGAGCGATCACTTCTCTGCGGGAAGAGACAGCTGCCTCCGGGGAATATTCCGTTCCCCGCCCCCGCCGCCTTTGGTCCCGGCACCCCCGCCTTCAATTCCTCCTCCCCCTCCACCCTTGCCTTCCCTTGATCGGTCGGTCCCCCCTCCTGTCTCGGAGTGTCGGGAGAGGGGGGTGGGTCCGGGGATGAATACGCGATGACGGAAGCTTTGAGGAGGGTGCCGAAGGGGTATGGGGAGAGAAAAGAGGCGGGGAGTGTCGCGTAGAGAGGCATTTGTGCCTGGCGGTGGGGTGGTGGGAGTGGGAGGAGGTCGTGCCGCAGCCTCCGACAATGTTGGTCCAACCATATTAGCCCCCCCCCCTATTTCTACGGGTTTTGGAGGGTGTGAGGGAAGAGATGGGTGGGGATTTCACAGGGACGGACATCAAGGGTTAGGGGGTATGGGGCGTGGGGAGCCGCACGGGCCGGGGGCCGATCTAATTTACCTCGGCCGAAACCCCATCTCCCCATCCCGAGAACCCCAGGACGAAAGCTTCCCCTACGCAGTCCCACCCCTCCTCGAAATCCTCCCCTCACCTCGCACCTCCCCTCCCTCCCCGCCGGCCCCCTATCCATCTCCGCCCCCTCCAGCGCCCCCCCTCCCTCCCTCCCCCCCCGCGGCGATGAATATTAACTCGTGTCTCGTGGCGTCACGCGACTGTTGCTCCATCTCTCCTCCGCTTCTTCGTTCGAGCGTTACATAGCACCTTCCTCTCTCCCTCCCCTCCGTCCTCCCCCTCTCCCTTATGAGGCAGCTCCGTGACGAATGACTCGAGGGCCTCGTGCGGACAGGAGCTGACGTGCTTATGTCCCAACCCTTCCCACTTTCCCCCATTCTCCGCCGCTCGCCGCTTCCACCCCCCCACCCTCCCCCCGTCTCTCTCCCTCTCTTGCCCTCCCTACATTTCATAATTCCTTTTATCCCCCTCCCACGGTTTTTCACACCCTATAGCTCCACTTACGTCCCTCTCTCCACGGCGCTTCGCTCTGTTCTATAAAAATCTCTCATTTATAATCGATGCAAATAAACAGAAATTTTTATTTTAACAGCGATTAGATATAACTGCATATTCGTTGATATGACGTATCTTAGTCACTCGTGACCGAACCACGGTTTTTCATTTAAATGTCGGTTTTTTCAGTGGCTTTTATGATGATAATGGCCTACATGTAGATAACATCTCTGATCACAATTTCTAATAATAATCATATTTAATGACATTTTGTGGTACTTTGTGGTACTTCCTCCCATGATATTAATGATTCTAAGGCTAATAAAAGCACAATGAATAATATAAATATTTGAAATGAGCTGCGGGTGAAGCTCTATTTTGTGAACTGTTAGAATTACATCCCAAACGCGAAATTTCGTGAAAGTAAATGGGTATCAAATAATTCCCAAGTAGAATTGTCTTTCAAAAGTTTTGCCACGAGTAATTCAGGAGGGTATATTGATTATTGCTCACTACTACTTATGAAATGCATTACCAATTGATTTTTATTGAATATTACTTATATACATGTAACAGACAAGATGATTTCTTGCCTTTCGTGGGTCCGATCTACGTTTTTAGAAATACTTTCATCAATGTTCATATATTTACATTGTTTGCACTTTCACTGGTGACTATTCAGGAAGAACTAACAATAGATAGGTAAAATGAGCTACATTGCACATAACCTCATTAAAGGTACGCGTGTGAACACTAGAGTATTATTTTCTGATCTATAATAGCAAATATTATTTGCCAGCTTACGTGCGATCGTATTTATCGGTTGAAAAAGAGAGCAATAATTACGTCCAATCTTTTAATTACGCATGCATAATTAGCCCTTAGTACTTGAATACTTGTATGCCTGGTATTATTCTAAGCGATCAAGTTCTTTGGAGAAAACACCCGAAGGGTAAAGAGAATATAGAAACGGACAGCTTAAATGAGACATTCTCTAAACATTTAATTATGAGTAAAGTTCAAGCCTTAACGGTCATTTATGTCAATGATATGATCTTTGAACCCTCGGCTGCCGTTAAAACGTCATACATCTGATTGTAATCCTGAAGAGTTTAACGTCATATTTGCAGGGGTCTATTCTGCCTCCAGATTTTTGGAATCTACATTGAATGTCACGTGATTCATATTAGAGACGAACTGTATTGGGTTAATTATGGATGTATTATCATATGTTACATTATATTTATATATATATTTCTTACATTATATTTAGCACTCAACAATTAAAGGTTTTTGTTGTTCGACTTACTGCCATATAAATAAGGCCAAGCTCCGTCCTTCTAATCGGTTAGAAATTGCGTAGTGATTAATTGCATCATGATTCTGAACATGACCTACCTTGCGAAAAAATCTAACCTTTGCCTTCAGTAGAACATAGTTTAGTAGTTTTGACTCTTGACTCAGAATTAAACAAGAGACGAAGCTTTACGAAAATAAATATAATCTCGCTAAGATACAACGCCAATAGGAACGGCGTAATTCGGGGACGACTTCTATCTCTCGGTTTGAAAAATTGTGATGTTAATATCGCTATAGTGGATCTCCCCTTATGCCTGCGTAAATGCAAGAATCCGACCCCTCTTCCAGTTTCCCAACTCATTCCTTCTTCTCATTGGAAACCCCATCATCCCCCAACCCTTTCCCACCCTCTCTCCTCCCCCCCACCCCTAAGACTCTTCCTTGTTCCTGACTTTTTTATTGGCCTCGTTTTACTCCTCTTTATTTTTTCTTTCGCCGCTGAGGGTGGGTGGCGTTGTTGCTTCGGCGGATAATCCGTGAGCATTTTGATGGGTAACCATTCATCAAGGGAATGGAGACGAGGGAGGAAACTGGAAAGGGTGGCAGGAGAGTGTTAAATGGAAGGATGAAAGGAAGGAGAAGGTTGATGGCGGTGCGAAGAGGGAGAAAGGATGAGGAATTCTAGATAGAATTTGTGCTAGTGGACTGCTGGAATGGTTAGAATCAAGCCTTCGAATGAATGCCTAGTTGAAAGAGAAAAATAAAAACATACATTTTTGCCTCACTGAGGATCTCCCGAGCACTATGGTGGCAATGACAATACGGAGCAGCTTTTCGACGACAGGGGGATGCTTCACTTCGCGGCGGCGGGTTGAGTCGAGCCGTGATTACCCGCTGGTCACGTGAGACCCCCCCTGGCCGCTCGCATTCCGGAACGTGCCGGAAACCTTATTCCGCTGCTTTTGGTCAAATGAAGGTCCTGCATCCTCCGAAATTTCACCGTTCGACGAAATGTTATTGCTCACCCCCTCGGCCTTCACTTGTGTGTATTAAGCACTCGGAGGGATCAACTGCCTCACGTAATCGATGTTTTCCTAGAGTTTAGTCGCTGAACTCTTGAGTTTCGATGAAAGCTGACTCCCCGACAACCCTATCCGAACTTCATGGACTTATGTAAATAAATTATGGTGCACAAAAAATTAAAACGGGTGACAACATCTACTGAAGGAATTAAAATAATAATATTTTATTTAGTAAGAGTAGGTGACCATAATTCCATGACATTATCCCATATCTATTAACCTCAGTTCCTTGGATTAATAATTCGAGATAGCTATCACTTCTATCAACCGCTAATTGTGAACTATCTGGATTCGTTTCCAGAAGGGTTGTCTACAGGCAAAATGTGCTAGCCGTTATACTCCTTAAAAATTTAGTGTCCATTATTGAATTTGAAGATAAATGGAAACATATCAATCTTAGCATAAATCGAAAATTTTAAGAGAAGAGAGAGAGAGAGATAATCCGAAATAATAGTGGATTAAAGTCCAAAATTAAGGAACTCGGCTGTATTAGGCAAAAGAAACAAAATTATTTGGAGAATATATTTTACTTCATAGTGCGTGGCAATTAGGATGAAAAGTATTTCATAACCACAGAGAGAATAACAATTCACTAAAGTGAATTAGTATTCATGTGCGAAGATAGTAAAGGTGCATCATAGTTGGGTTTTAATATTATTATTAGTAGTTATTAGGGTAGGCGACCGTCAGCATAAGTCGATTGCGTCAAGAGTGATAGGTTTTTAATTCGGTAGGGCGTGGGATATTCAGAGAATGGATGAAGGGTGGAAAGAAACCCGGCGTCGGCATTAGCCTACTCCTGACGAAAGGCGCCAAGGGATCCCATATAACAGACGACGAACTCACTTAAGAATACGCTCCACATAACTCCTTAAATAGGAATCGGAATACCACAAAAAAATCCGGCCACCACTGGGATTGGAATACGGAGTAAGGATCCGTAAAATTAGCCGGCGTACCATCCCGATCTCCCTTTTAATATTAGAAAAGCAACTAAGTCACAAAAATCTAATTTCACAAACATCAATTCCCAATTACTGTTTATTCTTTCAACCGACAAAGTTAATGAAATAGACCCCAAACCATCTTTCTATCATAGTTCTACCATATGCATAGCTGAACCATTTCACAAATGGGAGAAAAGGAAAGTCCCTAAGAGGAATTTTTGCTTAATTTACGACCGGTTTTATAAGTATAAATTAAAACATGCAGTCAGTACTCGGTAATGATTCTTACTTATGAAACTGAGTTGAAAGTCTACCATGTATTTTTCTCCGGAAATGCAGATTCAAATGTCGCCTCACTAATTCGCAAAAACTTATGCTGACCTGTAACTGAAAGTATTTTCTCCGCACGACTGAGTCACGTTCCATCGCCAGTCAAGTAGGCTCAAGCATTAAATTCATCTCATTACATTCGCAGAGAACACTCTATGATATGCCGACTCACGCTTGCGCACTTCATTCGTATTGTGTATCGCTGAAGCCGATTTTGCGTAAAATTTGTTCTATAATCGGTGTATTCGCTGTTAGAAATGACAAAGAGATACGAAATAATTCAACTCCAACGATATTGATAAAATTAAAGCAAACTGAATGAGCACTTTAAAGCAGTATTACTCCAACAACTCATTCACGCAATTCGTCAATCATATTGTTATAAACAAACAACTCACTTCCATTTCGTAAACTTCGAACCGATTGCTAGATTTCATAGGTGAAGGTAGGGCTGATTTCTAGCTAAACATTAAGAAGTTCGTATTTCAAACACTCTGGATCGGGGAGTTCAGTTTATTTCCCTTAGCCACGACTCGGTTCCCAATGAATTAGTAGGAAAATCACCCTGATTTTCTTTCACATGGGGTTATGCAAAGTTATCATCCGGGATTTAAACCCGGGACCCTTCACTCAGCGACCAAAAGCTCTACCTAATGAGCTTGGGTCCAATGGGACCCCGACAGAATGTTTGTATTACCTAAATGGCAGAGTACACCAAAACCATCTTAACTATCATCACAAAGATTAGTACTTAAAAATATCTATTATGCTTAAAATAACTATTACAATGTAATATCTAGTCTTCTTTCAAAGGATATCAATGTTCATTCGTATTCATAATGTAATAATTCACGGGCTCAAGAGTGTTTCCTTTATATCATTCAGGGTATCACATAAGGAAGTTATTCTAGCAAGTTCACGTCTCAGGAGGACATTTTTCGTCCATTGCATATAAATCTTCAGTAAACGCGATATTTCATATTAGCTGCACGTGTTCCATTGCCCACTTAAGAGTTGATGACGTCGACTCCAGAAATCGCTGAATGCGGGATTTTCACTATGAATTAGAATTTTACTGCGGCATTTACTTAATCTATTTTCACATTCTTCCCGATGATGAGTCGTACAAAAATGTTCACGGGTGACGTACTTTGAAGTACGCTACGTTTGTCGCAGCTGCACTAAACCACGAGTATTTCCGAGGACAATCTTCCCATCGTAAATTCGAAAGCTCTTCCCAAATGACCCTGAATTTTCTCCTGTGCCAAAGCGGGAGGATATGATATCCATCTCCGGGGACCAGGCTGGATAGATTAGTGTTGAAATTTTCGTGATTAACATCGATTAATTACAACAGCGGGCCGCAAACGCCCAGATCGTCGGGGGCGCCAATGTTGCAGAAAAAGAGATTCGCCGCAGTTCTGGTGCTAGTGGTAGAAACAGCACGAAATTTATTGGTACAAGTCTGTTTTATGGCACATCCATTCATAAAAGTAACAGTTATTTTTTCTGAATATGAAATACGTCGCATAACTTCCACCTTCGCTGTGACTTAAATTTATATCTTTCGATACACGTAGCTTTAATCCAATAAGGGAGTAACGAGTAAGGCAAACCAATACATCGGTGGTACGTAGTGAAATTCTTTTATGAAAATAGAATTAGTCTATTTATGTTAAATGAACGTGGATTTAACGGAATTTTGCGAATCTCACTAGGCTGTGGTCGTCTTCTA
Source organism: Hetaerina americana (assembly GCF_022747635.1). NCBI lineage: Eukaryota > Metazoa > Arthropoda > Insecta > Odonata > Calopterygidae > Hetaerina > Hetaerina americana. The sequence goes on along the minus strand of NW_027286752.1, from coordinate 749,367 downwards.
ATTACCGGGAAAACAATTTCTCAGACGTCCTACAAGCAGTATTGGACTTGCATTTCATTTCGAACTGTTATTACCGCGGGAAATTATAAAAAGACAGAGAGTGAATAGAGTTGATATTGAAAGTTGGTGAATCGTGGTTTGCGTTGCGACCGGAGGCCGAGGCATATCATGCGTTGGAAAAGGCATCTATGGCACGTTTGGTGGTATTTCGACTTATTTTTGGGTCCACTATCTCCAAATATCTAGCGATTAGGGTAGTGAAATGACTAGGTGAATAGTTAGACGATACATGCTTAAGAGTCATAATAGCTAATTAAAATCTCATGATCAAATTTATCCTTTTTAAACCTCTTTTTATCTCTCACGGAAAAATTGAAAATCACGCGAAAGATCAAAATCAATTCATAGTTGCGCTAAAAATGATCATGAATTACGAAAACTTTTCCCAGTTGCAAGTTGCTCAATTAAGAAGGAAATCCATACCACTTTATAAAGTGCACCAAATGAAATTCAAACTTACCCGATCGAAAACATAAAACACCTCTACACACGCATTCACAATCATTTTGGGTTGGGCCAAATTCAAGCTGCGGTTGGTCGGTCAATAATAAGAGGTCCCGAGAGAACTCCTTCGCTCCCAGTAACAGGTCGCATTATTCCGACCCCTGGCATAATAACACCGGAAACATCGTCCAGTGGTATCATGTATGGACGATATCGAATGCTGACGGTCGATATATATCTTCGTTACGACAGTGATTACTCGGGTGGCAACTGCTTTGATGTATCACGGCATCGGGCGGTGGGGGGTTAGGATGGGGGCGGTGTTGTGATATCGGAGGGGGTGATATTATTATGAGGGGCGGGGGACGAGAACCAAGGCTGACGGGGTTGATGCGATTGCGAGGCATAAAAACATAGAGAAGGTGAGACGGGGGGAGGGGGTGGGTTGTTTGAAGCCCAAGGAGGGGGAGCGGCGAAGGGGAGAATGCGTGATGTAGCATGATGGCCGTTTTGTTTGCGCAGGGGAGGCGAGCGAACCAAGGGGGGTGCGGACCCCCGTCGTCTCACGCTTTCCTGGGGGAGGAGGAGTAGAGAAAAAAAAGAGAAAGGCGACCGGATGGTAATGGATGCGTGGAATAGGCAATCGGGGGTGGTTTAGGAGGCGTAAGGGTTCCTGAATCGTCGTCCTTCTGTGCCCCCCCCACTCCACCGCCGATCCCCATTCGGACCCCCGTTTTACTCACGAGGCAGAGGGTTAGTCCGTGCGTGCGTGTGTTTTCGAAAGAAAGAGAGTGTGTGTATGTGCACCATGCCAACGCCGCATTGAGTAAGGGTTTTTTTTACAAGCCGAGGGCCAGGGGCGTTTTGACGTTTTGGCCCGCCGAAAGCAGGAAGATGCATTCGCGGTAGTTGGGACTTCTAGTTGAATACTACATTAGTGCTCGCAGTGTGTAGAATGGGGCAGAGATTTCAGCAGAGATCGCAGTACGGCGAGAGGGGCACAGGACTAGAGTCGAGCTGGGCCACTGGGCGGTTGGCTGTTCTTTCGAAGCCCCGAAGATAATATAATGGATTCTTTCTTTCGAACGGAGTAACGCATGGGCTAATCCTTTTTATTTCACCACTCACCAAACACTTGATTCCCCATTGTGCTGGGTTATCGCATTTCGTTCGTGAGATAATATTACCAGTCCTTCAAATGAAGACATATGAATCTAAAATTGTAGGGAAGAAGTATTAATCCTATCGTCATGCCTGTTTGAATTAAGTGCCTTTTCTAACGCTGCTACGGAGTCCGAAAGAAGTACTTTCTCAGGCCATTTGCAGTCTTACATTCCCAAGCTTGGAAAATATATTGTATGTCTATGGAACGTCAGTTTTTAATTATTTGCTCTCGATTTGAAAAACACACCCGAGGGCTAAAGGAAAATGGGTATAAAAGTCAATCCAAGCGCAACTATTAAATTAGGTATCTGTTCAGTTTTTTTATACTTTCGAATTTTGATTTTGTTAAGAAACGATCTAGTTTATCAAATTTGACTCACAAAAAGATTGATTTCTTAGGCATGAAATATTTAAGACCACTATGGGTCATTTTAACGACTGTTTAAACTATAAAAGATAAGAAATAGTTTTGGGAATAATCCCCTAGTCAATTCATTACAAAAGTAATTTATTACCTTGAATGTGTTTTTTTGTCATTGGCGATGGGCTTGAGTTTATGTATGTATGCACCAGTATTTGGCCCAGTTGCTCAGGTCAGATCGCGATTTTCAACTGATCGGTAGATATCTAAGAAGCGTCCGGCCGCGGAAAACCACTTAGTAGATAGTATAATCTCAACTGAAACTTAGGACGACGAAGCTTCAGCGCTTCATCTCAGAACAAGTTAATGGGAAAATATCATGGCTTTAGCTTGGTTCTAGTTCCTAGTAAGAACAAGGTAGTATTACCTAAGGAGGGCGCACAACTTAAGCGCGCCATGAATCTTGACAGTACGGTTGATAAGGCTTGCCGATGGATCCTCTCGTGAAAGTTCAGGCTAAACTACCACGCGGAGGAGGGGGAGTAGGAATGAGCGGCAGGAGTGACCGAGGGCAAGGGAGGGTGACTGCAAACATGAGTAAGGCAGGAGAAGGCAACGTTTCAGCCTTAAAACTACTTTTTTCCTCCATGCTATTCGCGTGATACAGATTGACGCGCGAGCGACCTTTAAGAAACAAAAGACTGCGGGTTCTGAAAGTACCTTGCTAAATAAAATGGGATTCTTAAGGTCGATAAAACACCAAAGCGCTGAAGTATTGAATGACTGAGGAGCACTAGAACGAGCGTAAATGGGTAAGGGTATATTATTTAAAACTCTTAGTTCCGACGGTTTGTGTCCTCATCGCTTAATTGACCGTAGTGGAGCCACAAGGAAGGGCGAACCACCGACTTATTGAAGCACTTCATGTGAGAGCTTCAAGGCCGTTTTCTTGGACTCACCTCTCATGTACCTTTTAGAATGGTACCGAATGCTCTGAAGCCTAGGTTACAATGGTCCACCGCGTTGAGCCAAGAGTTTTTGCATCAAGGGGAGTTTCAAAGTGATCCACTCTTGCTAGTTAGTAACTCTGCAAGTGGCGATGACTTCTTACCACATCAGATGGAGCAAGTGTCCAGTGTAAATACAATATATACCCTCAGAGGTCAGTGTGGTGATAGCAAGAAGAGTATTCAACACGAAGACCGATTACGCCGTGCTGAAGGAGTTTTCAAAGAGGATTTGAGTGCATCAGATTATAACATAATCACGGGACACATTGAATGTTTGCTTCGACCGGATTCATGAGGTTTACAAGATTGGTTCGACGGAAGGTCCTCTCGTGTGCGGATCTACACCTGCTTATCTCCGATAGCCTTCCTCGGACTTCCTGGAGTGGACTCGCCTCCTGCTCGGTCATCCCATTCCGTCCCTCGGGTCTCCCAGATGCCGGAGGAAGAGAGGCTGTCGCCCACCCTCAGGACACAAATGGAAAATAATGGTGAGGTCGCCTGAAGATTAGGGGCTAGGTTCAGTCATTCATATATTTTGTGCGCGTCTCTCTCTCTTTCTGTGCGTGTGAAGAACGAGGGCGTGGGGAGCCTTCCCTCTTTGTTGCCCTCCCCACATCCCTGCCACTCCTCCCCGCCCCCTCTGAGTTTTCTCTCCCCCACCTTCCTCTTTCTTCCCCCATCAAATCCCGTCCAATCTAAACACTCCCCCGCGGAGGGGACGTGCGCCCCCCCGGTGGGGAATCTCATTGGTCGCCTGACGCGAAATGGCCAACACCCCAAACTCACCCCCGCCCCCCCCCCTTCCCCCAACCTTATTTCTCCTCTCCCATTCCACCCGAAGCGACCCCCACCCTCCTTCTCCATCACCCTTTCCCTTCGCGCATCTCTCCTCCTTCTCCTCCCCCCCCCTGTCCGTTAACTGCCTATCCGCATCCCTTCCCGAAACCACTTCCTTTGCCTCCACCCCCTCCCCTTGCTGAACGCATCGGAATCGCAGCCGTAGGAAGATTGGCCCTGAGTGGGGCGGTCGGTCTTGGTGGGATGAGGAATGCGGTGCCCTACAGGCGGAGAGGAGAATGGGGATCCGTGGGGATATAACAAGTGGAGAGAGGTTTAATTCCCCGAGCGGCGGCGCGGGGGGAGATGAATGGAAGCGGGCCAATACTCGCGTTCAAGTCTCCCGCAGTCTTGTCCAATAAGGAAGTGGCTTTCTCCCTCTCCCGTTTACTCAATATCTCTTTCGCTCTCTCTCTCTCCAACTCAACCGATGCATGTCCTGTATTCAATTATCCGCATCCTATCTCTCTCTCCCTCTCTATCCACCCATCCCCTCTCTTAGTCGCTCCCGTCTTTTGTTTGCATTTCAGCCCCTTCCTCATCTCCCGCCCCCCTCTACTTCTCTTCCACAACCTTCTCTTTCCCCCCCTCTCCCTCACAATTGTCCCGTCAAAGTGGCTAAGGTGATTTAGTGGTCGGATGCAAACGGATTAAAAACGCCCGGGTGCATTCATAAAAGCGGCGTTTTCTTTGTCATCCGAAACTACTTCCAGCTCGCTCGCCCTTTCGCAGCCAGGGTTTTCCTCCTCCTGCTCGGAGGTTAAATTAAAGTGACTTGTGGAGTGGGAAAGGGTGCTTTTTCACGGTCATTGGCTGTTTGGGTCGTTATTGTTCGGAATTTGACGCGGGTTGGGTGGGGTAATCGTCTTTTTGTTTCCTCCGCCATGAATGAATGATATGAATAGACAGCTTCAGAGGTTTACGTGTACCGTTTAGCCACGAGCGTGTTAGCGAAGTGACACGGAATGCATCAACCCGGTGCCCCTCTCATTGATTTAATCGAATGCACTGCAATCTCAGCTCATTCACTAAGTGGCTCAAGACATTTGAGAATATTTCATTTTAGGGATTTTATGCTAAGGTGCCTTGTGAACTCACTCTCATTGATAACTGAATCAAGCATTTATGAAATTTTAATGTATTTAAGTTTGTTAAATAACTTGAATTTTTTCTGGAAAAAAATGTTAATGAAATTTATCTGGCTTTTTCATCTTTTTTGCAGTGAAACTATTAATATTTATACGCTGAGAATCTAAAAGAGGGGTCGAGTCTTTTACTGTCTGGTCATTTCGTAAGCAACATTCAAAATAGTGAATTTTTTGAAATGCATAACTTACCTACCCTTTCGCTCACTGCCTGGGTATGGACTACGAAGTATGAACTGCATTACAATCCATACTCCTTCCTTCAAAACATTTTCATCGAACTCGTGGAAAGTAAAAGTAAAATGAGCAATTAAAATTGTTTTTTTTTTGAGGTTTAAGGAGTGCTTTTCGTTTATTTCAGATATATTTCAGTAAGAAATTCTCTTACGTCAGAGGAACTACCTTGGGGATTATGAAGGGCTTATTAAATAGTTTAGTTTTTTCTTGACATGGATGAGGAAAGGTATTTTTTTGTGATTGGTATGAAAATTAACGCAACATATGGTGCGAGAGATGGTAACTGTCAAGCATTTTTTATTGTTATCTCTTCGAGCTACCATGCACTTCCAATATTTATACTGTACTTCCAATATTTTAAGTAGGAAGCACTTTGATAACTTAGGCACTCCAGGATCATTATTGCAGCGGAAGAAACATCATCACTGTCTAGTATAATAGTATAGGGTGGAGCTTAAAGGCCAAATTTGAAAACACAACCATTGTTTTACCGGAAAAGAAAATACGCCAGAAACTAAACAATCGAGTCGACATATTCATTAGTACATCAGATATGCGCAGTAATTAACAGCGAAGGTCACACTATATAAGTGTATCATGAATTCATGGTCGTGACACTGTCAACGTTTTCAAATGATATATTGCAAAAAAAAGGTAGCATAGTATAATTTAAGACCTAGGTATACGTATTAATTTATAAAGTGTATGTAAATGGTGAATTTTAGTTATATTAAAATTTATCAAAGGCAGGCATCGCATGTAATGATATAAAACGTACCGACCTTTTTGTGTCTGTTCAGGTGTCCATCAGAATAATGCAAACTCTGGGGCATTTCCTTTTAGTTATCCAACAAACACTCTTGGAAAACTAATGATAATTCATTTAGAATCCAAACTAACCAGTCTCGCGTCTTTTTCATTCCCATCCACTCCGACGTCAATATAACCCTCGCACATCTCTCGTCAAATCCCATCTCCTCGAGCCGCCCCGTTCCCAAAAATCCTACGTCGGACTTCTGTGGTAACAATGTGGGATGGGGGGCGACCAACCCCCATTCGCCGTTCCCCTCCATAATCGAATGCATTCCGCGTCGGAATTGTCTCTGAAAAATGAGCGCCTTCCCCGTCTGGCCAACATCATCATCCGCTCGCTGGGGTTTCACTGCGGCGGTTTTGTCATGAAGGCTGGAGTGAGGAGGGGGCGGGGGAGAGACGGGGTAAATGGAAGGGTGGCAACGGATGCGGGGAGAGATGGCGAGAAGACGAAGGAGAGGACCAAAGGAACAAATACTTAAATGGCAGAAGGGAGATGAGGAAAGTAGAGTTCGAGTGTGGTGGGTTGGCTAAATACACCTTGCCATGCTGAGCAGTGTGAGGTTTTTAACAATCCGGGTTTAGTAAATACCCGGAAAAGTTCCAAAACATAGTGTACTTCCATAATTATACATGCTTGTTCCCTAACCACTCCGATTCCCCACAATTAGTCACAATATCCAAAAAAAGAAAATCTTAGCAGAAAACTTCAGTGAAACCGCTGGGAAAAATATTTTTTGAAAATTGATAATTATATACTTATGTATTAATTATATAATTATCAATTATATAAATATTATTAAATGTAAAGTTGGGACTGTAAGGGGGTCGAGGAATCGTCACGATGACATTTCAGAAGGTCTTCGTAGAAGGACACTCGACTCTGCTCTTGGTCATCCGTCAAGACCTTAGGGGTGAGTTTAACGCAGATCTTTAGCATCGCCAAATCTTCAGTGATGAAACGGAATATATATTCAACGGTTACTTAGATTTTGTATATATGAGATCTCTCCAGAGAGTTACTTACGTTTAGGGGGAGTCGGATGTTTGCTGTATTGAAACACACACTAGGGCAGTATACCTCGAACTGCAGTGTTTGGAAGTGCCACTTGTCGTTTACTTACAGTAACGAGTCAAGATGAACAATATAACTGGAAATCCCGTCAAATGTAAAATCTGTTTAGTTTAAAGGTTTTTACTGGCAATAAACTTCAAAACTGCTGACATTCATAGGGTAATTTATGCTGTGCACCGACTAAGTAATGAATGACACTGCTGCGCGTCACTGGAGTTGTTAGTTTAAGTGTGAACGGACAAATGTCCATGATGTCCAAGAACTGTCCATCCGTATGGCGAGGCCGATGTAAAGACCAAGGTGATGTTTTTGGATTAAAGTGGAATAAAAAGAAGACTTCTACGGAGCTTCTCGAAAGATGTAATCTTAGAGAAATACAAAAAAATGATTGCTGCTTTATTTTTTAAAACATTCGACGAATCCTTTGAGCTCATCGAGTGTTTAGTTCATATATATGTCAATTGAAAAAATACATTTTCACTGTGGGATTCGAAAGGGAATAAAAAAAAATCACCGGTATTCATGTCAATGTGAAAACATAAAACTAGATACTGTCGATAGATTAACTTGCAGCATATATTTATTTTTCCAGATAGTTTCAGAAACCTTGGAAAGATTCCCGAGAGGAGACGAAAACCACAAATATTCGTCGGGCGGGTAGGTCAACTTCCCCAGGGTAGAGAGTTGAAACGGCGGACTGACTTAGGTGAGATGTCGGCGTAAGAAACCGTACCATCCGCGATAAACGCCCTTCGGTGATGCTGATCTACTCAATTACCCACCCGTTCGGCAAAACTCTCCGAAGAGGCCAAAAACGGCCCCCGGAAATTCCTCTCGGGCGCTTCATCTTCTTGCGGCAGCGAAGTGAGTCCTCCCTCTCCCCTCCCTCACTCTTCTTCTTCCCGCAAATTTCGAACACGCTCTCCTGCCCTCGCTCTGTCTCGCCCTCCCAACCCCATTCCCAGGCCTCCTGCGTCAAAACCTACGGACTCACCCCCTTACCCTCCCTCCCACTTCGCCATTTCCCTGCCCCCTTCTCTCTCTCTCTCTCTCCTCCGCCCCCTGCCCTTAACATGTTTCTTGCGCACATTCGAATCACGTTCGACTGTGTTCCCAAATCCAACTTCCCCACCACGCCACATTCACTCCCTCCCCGACTCTCCACACCCCCGCCGCAATCTCCTCCTCCTTCCTCCCTTTTCGGCCCACTCTATATCGTCCTCCGCCTTCTCGCCCTCCCTCCAAACCATCATCCCCCGCTACCTACCACTCTTGCCCTTCCAAAACCCCGCAACCCCCCCCCCCTCAGTCCGCTCTCACGAACCTCACCATTCCATTTATTCATCTCTTATACACTCGTTGGATTCCCTCCCGTTTTCTCCCCAGTCTTTCTTTCCCTTCTCCTTTTCTCTTTTATTTCCGTTTCCCTTTCGGTCATTCCCCACTCATCTTCCATTCCTTTCGTCGAATGCGTGTTCCCCCTTCGTTGCCTCCCACGGGTTCGATTTTTGCCTCGTTTTCTCTCCGTCTTCGCCTCCGTTAATTCCGCACCGTGAATGCAGCGCTTTGCCGATCGTGTTGGCTCCGTTCTATTAACGCGCAGGATTGCGTCCGCTGTGCTTCTTGCGTGTAAACGATTTGCAAATCTAGAGAAACTGGAATATTAGGTATATCAAGTGTCTTTTTTAACTAGCAAAATCCATACATATCATCTCCCATGAGGCCGTGAATGATTTGACTGCTTACCTCACGTTTGGCTAATCTCACATTTGAGTCGCGCTCGCAGCTAAATATATATCTTACCCTACAAGCCGCCACGAGGGCGACAAAAGGATGTGTAAAATGACACACCTTTAAGGTATAATTGGTGCCCTTCAAATTTTGATGGCATTTAATAATCAGTTAACTAAAATTATCGTCCGCATTATTTTCTGCTGCTGTAATTACGAATTGTAAGGAGGATAAAGTATTCATTGCATTATTTTTTTTTGACAGTCAATTTCATTTGACTGCTTGTTTATGCCTCCCTAATAAATGAAATGTGTGAATGTAAGTATTTACACTGAGTCAGCGTTGAAGTAATTCGATTTGTATCTATCTTATTGTTTAAGTCGTGCAGCCGATCTTCATACTGTCTGAGGCTTACGGCCAGGTCTGACGTTTTCTGTTATTTGAAAACGATTTTACACAACGGGCAGCCTTTCAATGTTTTGTTTTCAAACTCGGAAATTTGGCAATGCGCAGGTTTCCGAATGTTTGATGAAGTCAGTTTTCTTCATAATCTCCGTTGGATGTTTATTACGTGCTTTCTTTATGTTAGGTCAGATGTTAGCATAACTTATAAGGATTTTACTGATGCAGCTATACTTATATCCATCTCTCCAAGTCAATTGGGGAATGGAAGTATTTTCCCATAAAGGCTTTTTAGAATTTTTCATGCATTTAGCTGGTGGCGCCATTCCTTTGCGTATACATGCACATACGAAAAGAATTGCGCGGCCAAAGGGTAATTGAATGAAAGGAGGAGAGTTTGTGTAAATAACAGAAAGCTCATCGGTGAAATGTAGTGTCGATGTCAGAGGAAATTCTAATTAAAACGTTTTGAATTATTTTATTATCTTCATTGAGTAATCATAAACGGGGTAGAAAAAATGGTTTTTAAATGTTTACCTTCTCAAAGTGATGTAGGCTACGAATGAAAATTCTCCGAGAGAGAATGAAGATCCCTGCGCAGCAATTTCACGTTCGATAATACTATGGAGGAAGGGATACAGTGTTTGTGTTTGAGGGTGCTGAAGATGAGATAAAGCACCAAAACATCCATAAAATTAATTTGATAGCATCCCTTAAGGAAAAGGAATAAGTCCCGTTCTCGCCGGGTAGCTTAAAGGATTCGTGTTCTATTACCGTTTCGGAAATTTAACCACGCATTATATTGATATGATTATCTCTATCTGTTATATAAAGCTACATATTTCCTAGACAGAGAGATATTATTTGAAATCAGGGCCACTGACCAACGATAACTCCATACTAATGTCCTCAATTGTAATATGATTAGAATGGATAGTGGTTGTGACGAATCACATCATCAGACCAAATAATATCCTTCCATAATATGCTCGCAATGTCAACAAAGAATTTAAAACGTGGATGGGATTATTTTTAGCGAAAAAAAGAGAAGTTCCTGCCATATAGTTTAGAAATGTGCATAAAATCATACAAAGATACAGTTCTTTTTTAGTTTCGCATCTGAAACCTGATGTAAGGAAGCCACATGATGTTTTTCACCAACATTAGTTTCCCAGACATTACCGTTTCCCAGCGGAGGCAGTTGTTTTCGATGTCGCACCGATCTTCCTTTAGGGCCTTCTTATTCATAGGATTCCTGAAACGTTGTGCGTAGTCTGTGAGGTAAGGCGCGAATATTTTAAACCAAGTGTCTGTCTCGGAAGAGTAAGTTGGTGGAGGTTAAAGAGTTTTTGTCTTTCAGAAACGCTCTTCCCGTCCGTTGGTGTTTCCTATTCCTCCTATCATATATCCTCTTGGGCCAATGAGCGATGTCTTCGTCGATTTTCACTAAAAATAGTCACTCTAAGAGAAGTTCCTATAGCCTGTGTTGTAGCGATGATCCTTACGTATATTACGTATATTATAGTAATAAAGATAATCCAGTATTGCCATTATCGGGATGGATTTTGACAGGAAGGATTTAATTTTTTTGTAAATTTTGGCCTTTGAGATTAGTATATCTGTGCAAAGGACCGCCGTCATTAGGGAGACGCCGGAAGAACCAGGATTTAATGCACGATAAAGGAATAAGATGGGATAGAGACTGTGTCTTTGTCATCAATACGTAGATGCTTCTAAAGGAGCAACACAGCAGTAATCAGCGTGTAAAAATATAATGTCAGTCGATGATTATCTTCAGAGAACTGTATTGTCAAGAAGTCTGTGAAGTACATATCATAAAATTTATTTTCGAAGGGGTTTCTACTACTGTGGACTAGATCAAATCTCCAAAGAGCATTAATATCTAATGTCTGAGTAGCTGATTAGAACGGTCATTTGCTGCGGAAATGTATGGCACATTTGAATTGCTTTCTCTGTATTCTATGCACATCATCAATCAACAGGGAAATTTCGCAAACCTTTTCAGCGGAAGATTTATGTGTGCGTAACAAGTACATGTATTCTATTGATTTTTTGAGTTAACCAACTATAATTTTGCGATACAGTTAACATGATTAACAGATGATGGCAAACAGTTGAATATTTATTAAATTCCAATACAAGATGGAATTTATTTCAATAATTTCTGAACTGACATATAATAGGAAAATCTCCAACCAAATTGACAAAAGTTTCAGTCGCAATCCTCTCTGACAACAGTCCCAGAACTCAAATAGCTTATCATTGAACCTAAATATCAAATTTGTGACTCCAAATTCGAGTATATTCAATCGCATTGTAACTTACAAGTAGGTTTGTGCACTTTGTTACTCCCTCTCCATGAACAGATCAAGAGAGAGCAATTTATTTTCCTGAGATAAGCATAACTGTCTGAAACTTCCTAATAATAAGCCCTTCACCATGATTGATTAAAAATCTTTCGAGTGAAAAACAGTGGCATAAAATTTCTAATCTTATAAGATAAAATGTACTGACAACTGGAAGTTATTACCGTCGGCACAAAATTAAACATGTTCATCTGAAATCTGGTCGCAAGGGCTGTTCCTCGTTCAACCGACCTCCGGACAGTAATTATGCCTGCGTCTATCTTATCTATCTATCACGCCGCGTCCCCTTTTCAACAAACGAGTGAATATGGGGTCATTATTTATTGCCGAAGGGACTCGATGGAGCTGCAAATGTAGCGATATGCGTACCTTTCGTTTGCAGGGAGGGGGAGAGCGCAAATATTTCTGGGTGGGAATAACGCAATAACTCAAGTTCGGGAAAATAAACGAGAGGTGAGCTTTTCGCGCCGCCCTGCGTTACCCGGATTGTTGCCTGTTTCGGAAGTGCGGCCGGCTGGTCTCTCCTGTCTGCCCCCTGAGCTCCCCCGGTCGCCGCCCCTCGCTATGGAGGGCCCGTAAAACATCCCCGCGACGATACTTCCAACGCCATACGCTGTCACTTCAGACGACCACACTTCGGTTCCTCCCGATTAACTCGCTCTATCTCTCTCTGTGCACACATGCACCATTATGCATCATACAAACATACATAAAACACGTTATAATCGCCGAAATTTGAAAAAAAAATTATATGATTGTCCTTTTCCTTTGTGTCAGCAATGTTTAAATCGCATTGTAATGCTATATTTGTAGCTAATTAACCGTTAAAAATATATTTATATGCATACACAAATATACATGCATGTGTATTATATATATAGTAAGGGCCAGAACTTGAAATATTTTTCGCCTCACGGCGATCATCAAATTACATAAATTATATGAATATATATATATATATACTATTTATACAAACACACAAAAATATTAATAGAGAACACGTAGAAGGACACTCACTATTCAGAAATTTTAAGCTTTCGGCCTCATCTGAGGTCATCTTCAGATAAGACTATCCCTTAAAAATGAGTGTCCTTTTACTTGTTTTCTATTTATATTTTTGTGTTCAAATGTACCATGCAAGTGTTATTTATGTATATATATATATATATATATATATATATATATATATATATATATATATATATATATATATATAATGGGCTGACACAACATAACACAAATAGAAAAGAATAGACACATATAAAAGAACACTTACACGGTAAATTGTTCGAGCTTTCGGCCCTCTCAGGGGCCTTCTTCAAGAGAGACTGAAAATATGCTATTTCTAATATGCTATTGGATAGCATATTTTCAGTCTCTCTTGAAGAAGGCCCCTGAGAGGGCCGAAAGCTCGAACAATATACCGTGTAAGTGTTCTTTTATATGTGTCTATTCTTTTCTATTTGTGTTATGTTGTGTCAGCCCATTATTGTGCCGCTCGTATGAGTTTTTCCGGACAATCGTGATATATATATATATATATATATATATATATATATATATATATATATATATATGTATGTATATATATATATATATATATAAGCTAAAGTGATTTTTCGGGTACCAGATCTTCCTGGGAAACCATAACCGGCACAGGGAAAGGAACTGGCCCCCCTACCCTGATGTATGAATTTTCACACGCCGTATCGGGCTTAGTACTGGGTGATCTCTACCATCGCCTGCTAAACCGACCTTCGGGTTGATTACTGTGATTATGGTTTATATATATATATATATATATATATATATGTATATATATATATATATATATATATATATATATATATATATATATATATATACATTCAAACACGAAATCCCGCCAAACGGCGAATAAATACTCATATATACAGAAACATATATAAGGAAAAGGGATAGGAACACGTATAATGGACGAACACAATAGAGGTGGGGAAGGCGGAATCGAACGGATCACAAGAGTAAAAATATTTCCTCAACCGGGACTCGAACACCGGATCTTTCCACTTGCCGGGCGGATGCTCTTAACCACTTGAGCTATCGAGGATATGTAATTTACCCTGAGATCCGTGGGTCTTATATGTCGCCAAGCGCCCCGATTCTTTAGCCAAGAGATGGCGTCAGGGGGCTGTTTCACCCACCAAAGGAGAAATAGACAATACAAAGACCCACGGATCTCAGGGTAAATTACATATCCTCGATAGCTCAAGTGGTTAAGAGCATCCGCCCGGCAAGTGGAAAGATCCGGTGTTCGAGTCCCGGTTGAGGAAATATTTTTACTCTTGTGATCCGTTCGATTCCGCCTTCCCCACCTCTATTGTGTTCGTCCATTTAACGTGTTCCTATCCCTTTTCCTTATATATGTTTCTGTATATATGAGTATATATATATATATATATATATAAAAGAATGTATATAAGTAAATATATATATATATATATATTTACTTATATACATTCAAACACGAAACCCCGCCAAACGGCGAACAAATACTCATTTACATAGAAACAGGTATAAGGAAAAGGGATAGGAACACACATAAAGGGCAAACACAGGAGAAGTGGGGAAGGCGGAATCAGGCAGATTACGAGGGTAAAAATATTTCCTAGGCCGGACTTGAACTCCGGATCTTTCCACTTTCCGGGCGGAGGCTCTTTACCACTTAAGCTATCCAGGAAACATAATTTATCACTGCGATCTGCGATGCTTCATGCAACCAAGTAACCCGATTCTTTAGCCAAGAGGTGGCGTTAGGGAGCTGTTTCACCCACCAAGGGAGAAATAGACAAGACGCACAAGAGGAAAGGATAGCAGTATAGCAATCACACAACATCATAAAGGATAAGAACAGTGCGTTTTGTGGCACGCATAGCCAGAAGAAGAGACGACCCACATATATATATATATATATATATATATATATATATATATATATATATATAGCCACATATATATAATATATATAATAGCTATATATATGTATACATATAGAATATAGTTATATGTATTTATTTGGGCAGTCTTTTTCTCGACGTTCTCCTCGCCCACCTTTCCCCTTCATTGGGCCGGCCTTTCCCTCGGACGTTGCGACCCTCCCGCGTCAAAATCCCACTCCGCCCTGCCGAGTCGTACTTGGAGCCGTCCGGCGGAGCCTTTCCGTCATGCCCCGGGATTAAAGGGCTCAGTTCGGTGCTGGCGAGGGCGGGGGCTGGGTCGAGGAGGGAGGGGAAGAGAGAGAATGTTCGCCAGGGGGGTGGAGTGTATGGAATGGAAAAGAAAGGGAGGTGCCTCGATGGAGATGGGACAGGGACGATGAGAGGGGTGGGAGTCCGCGCATGACGAGGTGTGGGAGGGGAGGATGAAAGGAGAAGGATAAAAAAATCGGCGATGGCGGAAGGCGAGTAAAGGGAAGGGAGGATGAAAGAGGTGGGTGGATGAAGAGGGTGCATTATGTATCAAGGAACGAGAGTGTAGAAGGGGAGATAAAGATGTTTAGAGGATATCATGGAAGACCGATGACTGGATCCAGAATGCGAGGGCGAAATTGGGATAGCGGGGACTTACTTCTGTTTATATCTCAGTCTTTGACTAGATCTTGAATTTATTTCCGGAATTAAATTTAATTTAGGGATTCGATTAAATATTTGGTTTCATGTTTGGCATAAGGGATGATAGTTTTGAAGTAATTTGAAGTGAAATATTTCACGGCTGAAGGTGCCATTATGTATTAATACGGAAAATGTACACTAAAATAATGATAAAAGGGATCGATAGGTGCATGGAGAAGATGTGATGACAGATTAAGTAGTTAAAGCTTTTAATAATATGTTCTTTGGCCAAGTAAATCATTATCAATTCACCTTGTATTAGTAATCTGAGTAATCGAAATATTTAAGGTATTATTGAAATGATTGAAAAGTTAATTCTGGACAGCAATGAGAATTGAATTATAGCCTTATTCTGTGCTTTTACTGCGATATCTGCCATATAATATTAAATAGAGTACGGACAAATGTAAGTCTACATCGTTTTTTGCAACTTTTAGTCAATCTGTTTGATAGTAGGACAATTATAATTAAGAGTGAATCGAATTTTTATATCGTCACAATTACAGCATTTTATTAGGAATCACTATCTCAAAAATCAAAACAAAGTTTAGTATAGAATATTTACTCAGAATATTTTGTTCTGGGTATTGTACGAGAGAGTATTGGCTACACTTTATACCTGCGAACATGTTAAATGAACCTTTTAATTGAGTCTGTATCGAGATCAGTTGATTGCTTTCTTAATTTTTATATTGGTAGCTATAAAAATCGTTACAAAATAGTTTAAGTTGAGAGAAACCATAGATGGTGTAAATGTTTATAATCTTCTAAATGTACTGAAAATATAGCTTATCAAAACTTTACAAAAGATTCCCAAATGTCTGGAATGCACTATATGAAACATTAGGACACCTTCATAAGTTCTCCTTGGGATATCTGCTTTCCTCATCGATGCGGAAACGTGCCAGTTTCCAATCTAGCGAAACCTCTCTCACTTTGAAAGTCTTCCTCCCACTTCTTGCGAATGCTCTATGCTGAGCAGTCTCAAAATCTCTTTCCAAATTGTTGGTGATATTTTTCTGTTCGGAACTGGCCATCAAAACGCGTCTAGCGAATTCGCCGGAGGTTTGGACAAATCTAACAGAGCCCACTTTCACAAAAGATTATCTCTCTTTTGTTTTCACTGTGTTCCAATGGAGTAGGTCTCGGGCTCCTTTCCCCTAACGATCCTCAGCCTTACAAAGTCATCATGAATCCGGTCACACGCTCACTGATCTCCTACCAGCTTCTCACAGTGATGGAGGGCTCATAAGTTCGTCGACGTCGTTAAAGGGCCCACAGAACTGAGTTGGTCCGCCTCCGCGGCTTCAGAGATTCCGGGGCACTTTCCTTGATACGGATACATCTGATGGGCGTGGTAGCCGAGCAGGCTGGAAGTACTGGAATGCTGCGTTCGAATTACATTCAACCTAGTATGTGATTTCAGAACAGTCAGCGCTAAGGGGTTCTCTTGGCATCACTTTTAAAGTTCCTTGTGGGGAATTCAACTCCATCAACTGATAATTCAATGTTCATATCGACTGTTGGTTAGTTTCAAGTCTTTGGTGCATAGTAAAGAGAATGATTTGCAGGGATATGGAAATTTTCAGTCATATTATTCCCATTTACCGACGCTGAGACTTGTAACCTGAGGTACAGTAAGTGGAAAAAACAAATAAATATTTCATTTGTGTTTTGAGCGGACTCTTACTCCAATGAAAGTCTCCACATTTTAGCTTAGGGATCCATTCTGCCTAAAAGCTATTAGCATTTGTGATAATTTACTGTATTATACGATACTCATGTATTAGCCTTGGATTTTATGGTAGATAATGACTGTAAAATATATTTTTCAAAAAGATTGAATAGATTTTTATCTGGCTAACTATTAGGGTTAACATATTTGAAGATAGTGATCAAGAGTGCTACATAGATAAGACATTGGTCATTTTCCTCAGTCAGTCATATAAGTAATTTCCTCAGTCAGTCATGAAAGCACAGATATGGACTATATTAAATAATATTTCCCTAAGCCGCAAATGGTCTCACAAATCCTTCACGACTTAGGAAAATGTTATTTAATATGATCATTCTTAAAAAGATCGTAGGGAGTTCAATTTATCCTCTCCAGGTCCACACACCCTGTAGAAAGCACTGTACAGGTGAAACTCTCCAGTTATTCATTGCTATTGGGTGGTGAAATCCGCGGCATTAATGATGAAAAGTATAAAGGACCAGTGGACCATATTTCATTCGCCTAAGCTTACTATTTTGTACGAGTCGTAAAGATTGATAGCTAGAAAGAAAGACTCGTACTTTTCCACAGATTTTATTATACGGCCCGACGCGTTTCACCGACTTGCGGCATCATCAGGTACAAATTTGCAAAACAGACAGAGCAAGCATATATACCCTCAGGACAGAGTGGGGGCGGGGAGGGTTGGAAGGATTTGAGGGGGGTGGGGGCTCGCAGGTGCGTTGATGGATTGTTTTGACCATTTCCAGGCTAATTTCTCGGAGAGGAGTGGGGAGGGGTATGGGAATAGTTGCTCATTACAAAGTGTCGTGTTGGGGTTCACCAAGTGCCTTCTAATCTCTAATTGCTCGAGAGCGTCCATTTTTAATCCTTTTGGGAGTGTGTGTAATATATCTGGGACAAAGTCACTGCTGTGGTTGAATTCTAGTAAATGCTTGGCGAAGAGAGAGTTGTTATTCTGATTTTTGTGACACCTAGCGTGTTCCTTGACTCGTAACTTGATATTCCTGCCGGTCTGACCGACATAAACGCTGTTGCAATCCTCGCATTTCAGTTTATAAATGCCTGATTTGAGAAGGCTATCCTGGGTGTCTTTTCCATTGGCTAGAAGTTTGGAGAGGGTTATGGGTGGGTAGAAGGCTGCTTTGAGTGAGGTGGGTAGGCAGTTGGAAATCCTATTTCTATTTCAATAATGGATATCAATTACTTCCACGAAGTGAAGCCTGAAACAATAGAATATATTGATAGCTAGGTTTGTCCTAGGTTGGTTTGATGGAAGATTTTAAAGAATTGGATCTTTTTCAGCTAGAAATGATTTTTAATAGGAGGTTAAATTGATATTAGTGATGGTTGATTTTAAATAGAAAGTTTGGGAAAATTTAAGTCGATAAGAAAAACAATTGCTTCAATCCTTTGACCTCACGCACGCCCTAACCTTTTTATTTGAACTGGTCCCAAATATGCACTTCATTTTAAATGACGTCTAGATTATGGGATTCCGCTCCGTTTATCGAGTAGTTACCGCCTTGCTTTAGTTTCTCTACAATCATACATATATAGGTTATATATTTTTGAGGAAGGTAGGAATGAAAAAACGAAAAGAATATGACAACTATGAACTCTACCAACAAAACCAATGCGATATTTTTCAGTACCGTCTTAAGAATTAAATTATTATTCCATGAGATGTGCTGCTAACACATGGAACGATGTGATAGGAATATGGCTGTGCTATTTATCCCTGCAATGCGTGACATATTCTTTGAAAATATCATTTTGTGTATGTGTTCACAACAAATATTCCTAAATATACCTGGCCCGTGATATTGTAAAGAATGGAAATGCAACGATTATTTTTATTTCCACTGTCCCTACTTTCCTTTCTTCCTAATTTCTGTTAACGCCAAAAATAAAAAAAAACAGTGCACAAAAATTTGATAAATAATAGAGAAATACCTCAAGTATTTATTTACCAGGACTTAATAGGTAATTGTTTTAACACTAACGATAAAAAGCTCTCTAATGCATCGCAACGTTTTTGATACGTCTAACTTAGCATATTTAACTGATGAAACCTTAAATAATGGGTTTAATTCTTTTATATCAGTGCAACATTTTGTGAGAGATTTCTTTTTTGACTCGGGTACTCTCCTTTAGTCCTTTGACTTAAGTATTTCGGTTTGAGTATTTCGTCGACTAACACATTCCATCAAGTAGAACGCATATAAGATAAGGTGGTAATTGTTTGTTACTTGGAGGTCTTATAATTTGCTAAAATGTGAAAAATTAAGCCGCAGAGGAATTAAGATGTCCATCTACCTGAATTTAAAGCAGTAGGAAAAAATGGAACTGATTTAATACTTAAAAGTTTATTCACCTGTACTCACCTCGATGTGCTGACGTGAATAATACATTTAAGGCTTTAGTTATACGTATATTGAAATCGAGAAGTATAATAAATTATCATAGGAAAATATTATACCTACTGTATGGTTATATAGAGACTACTAAGTGGCTGTATGAGGATCAGTATGCCTAGCATTAAATATTCTCCTACACCTGGTTTAACTAGGCGCAATCAAGAAAGTAATTAAGTATTTGGCAAAATCATGCTTGTTAATTCATGAATTAAATAGGAATAATTTAATGCGATCATTTTATGAGGTATTTGTCCCAAGGAAAGATACTGAATTTTGCAAATAAAGTTTACATTTTATAAAATTTAGCTCAGATCAAGTATTCTTACAATGTATTTTTTCCTGTGAAGCCATACCGTTTCTTTGACGTAAGACTGCATTTAGGAATAAAATATGTTACTCTATGTTATATAAATATATATGCAAATGTATATATATATATATATATATATATATATATATATATATATATATATATATATATATATATATATATATATATATATATATGGATCTTTTATCGTGCGTAAGAAAATTCTGTGCGATATATGCACATATCAATTCAAAGAAACATCCTATACAGGTGTTATCTCGTCGTCAAGTTTTATCTACCACTTCTCAAAATAAATTAAGTTCTAAATTCATTAGCGCGTTTAAAAATCGGTAACTGATGTTCGGGCTTGTGTAAATATTAGTCAGCGGCGGTTTCTTCTAACCGATTTCCTTCCTACCCTCCTTACTTACAATATTCTGCTTAAGTATTCTGATTATTACCTCTCTAGTGTAACAAGAGGGGATTATAAAATTAATGCCTACGTTCCGAGCCTTACGCTAAATAATTCGCAACAGCTCGATTTCCCAATGCATTTTCAACTTTATCGTCATGTCACCCCCCTGCGATGACTGAGGTACAAGTACTTAATAGCCGAACAAAAGAATGATCTTTGACAATCACGTGTTGTATTTTGCCGCGGGCAATGGATTGCGGGACTCAAAAACAAGAATGGCTGCGATCGGAGGAGAAAGAGGAGAGATTTCCGAGAGAAGATTTTTCCGAAGGTTGAATGAAACCGTTCATCACAATTCGTTACCGGTAGCCGAGCCTTCTTCATTTTAAACCCAATTTGGAATGAAGTGAGCTCAAATCCCCTCAGATCCTCCCTGCTAGGTACTGCCTTGCCCCTCCCGCTACTCCTCCTCTCCCGCCACCCTTTATCCCCTCTACTCTCTCCCCTCCTCACACCGACACCGCATAACTTTCTTATGCTTTCTTCTCTGCGCCCCTCCTTCTCCCGTCCCCCCTCCCAAACCAAACTTCCCCCACACACACACACCCACTTCCCTCCCACCACCACGCCTCACCAAAATAGAGAATTCACCCTCGTGGCCAACTTTTTCGTGACTGGAAAACGCTATTTCCAGATCGTCTCAACAGAGGGCGTTATGGAGGCACGTGACGGGAATTTTACCCCCCCAATCCTATGACCCCTCTCCCCCCGGGTGCTTCCCCCTCCCCCCGGTGGGGTTGGGGTGCGGTCCGGGAGTGAAGAGCGGGAGTCGGGGGAGGGCGATAGGGAGAGAGAAGAACGAGAGTGGAAGCGGGGGGTGTGGGGCGGAGTGAAGGACGGTGGGAAGTCGGCAAGCGGAAACTCCCGCCCCCGCTGCTGCTCTCAGGTCTCCGTTTTCCTCTTCCTCACTGGTCCCACCCCCATTTTCCCCCGATCCACTTCCTCTCCCCCCCCTCCCCCTCTCTCACACCGAAAACTCCCGTTCCTGGTCACGAAATCCACCGCGAGCACCAAGAGGGGCAGCGCACCAAGCCGGAATTTCATGCGAGTCAAGGTTCCCTCCCACTCTCTCCCTCCCTTCCTTTCTCTCTCTCTCTCCTTCTCTCGCTCTCAATAGAGAGGGAGGTCTCAATCGAAAAAAAAAATTTCTGGTCTCACGCGCTGAGTCCTCTGGAAGGTTGTTTACGACTGATCCACGCCGTATCTACAGATTTCTGCGACGAGAAGTTTGGATCATTTATTTACGATTTCCAAATTACAGATTTTCCCCCCGGTTCACATAGATTTACAGAATTCGATCTCCTTCAACAATTGGGAGGGACCCCTTTATTGCGGATCTTCTTAGATTTTTAAACCTTAGTGAAGAGTGCCGAGTTTCTTTCTTGGATTCATCATCTGCCTCTCCCGTCCCTGCCAATAACAGGCATGTAACGCACCTTTGCTCCCGTGTTTCGTGGGGCTTACCATCGTAGAGTGCACATGAACTCGAGAGACCTGCCCCTTTCAGGTTATAGTTCGGACGTTGAAATAGTGATGTAAAAAAATATTTTTTTGTAGAAATGAAAGCTTGTATGAAATAACAGATACTCATACAAAGTAGTCTCTGTCAAGGTTTACCAATGCTAAGGTGAGGAACCCCTTTCTATGAAACGAGAAATTTGCAAATAAACGAGGAAAACAACACAAAATTGATTTGAAATGCAGTATATGATAAGACGTAACTCATGTTTTGTCACTTTCCTGTCTAGCTGGTGAACTAATTTTTTTTACCCCTTATTCAGGAATTGTGAGCCCAAAGCAACTCCCGGTGAACTATTACTTTTTAAGTCTTCCTTTTATTCATCGTAATTTCCCGTACACATTTGAATGTCTTCATAAATTAGCATGCAAAATGGCATAAGTAATACACAGACAAATGAAATAAGCTGAAAAATTATGTGAACTACAAGTCAAATTTCTTATAGATTCTCATCTAATTCTTTCTCGGATTTTAATTTGTATACACCTGCATTTTCATGTGATTCTGGGTCAAATGTTGATAGGAATATTTCCTCATTTTCTTTGATTTCCTTCTATGGTACTTAAAGAAGCACTTAATAAGTTTATTCTTCTGAAAATTTTTATTAGAAACTTAAGAAACTTTGTCAGCGGTAAAGCATAGACTTTGGTTTCCAGTTCACCATACTTTTTCCTTTTCATTTACAGATATCCGTAATTCATCATTCGGTAATCATTTCTTGCACCAAATTTTTGTTTTTTTCTTGATTGATAGCTTATATTATTTTTTCAATTATGATTCCCTTCTGCGTGATGTTAAGTTTTAGGTCTGTAGTTAATTGCTATTTGGATAGCTATGAAAGTGATTTCAAACGTATGAATTGGAGAAAGTAAAATCCCTCCATGCCTTTCACTGAGCAAAAAATAGTGGTCTTATTTCAGGAATTCTAAAGTCTTGTTAAGTAGTTTATTATAGCAACAGAGCATTTATCATACGTGCAATTTTTTTGCAATAAATCGCTGCCATTAATTGTATCTAAAACCTAAAGGAGGGCGGAGTATGATGTTTCGGATTGGGTGGCATCAAGCCTTTGGTAGGTTGTAGCAAAGTTACATCTTCATAAAGGTCTAATTGGGGACTTACTAGTGAAATATACCTCTACTTCGATGATGATAAACATTTTAAGAGTACCAAGGTATATCAGGATACTTCATCCGTCGGTTGGGACTTTACATTAACATCCTGTACACACATTGGATTATTTCGCTAACACTTGTTAAATGCCGACTCCCCGTTTCTTTCCAACTTCCCTACATCCATAAAAAATAATACGTACCTATCCCTAATCACTTGCTTAACGGCGCAAATGGTTCAGCTGCCTGTTGCACTACTTAAAAGCAACTAGATATGCTGCATATACATCTGCATGCCTGCATATTAACCTTCTTTCGTAAACTTTATCTGTGAGTTTCTCCATTTATTTAATCTTTCTTAACATTTATGGCACATTCAGAATATGCTAATAGCATTTTTGGTGCCCTACTAAGAAAGTCTTAAATAAATAAACATAGATTGAAATGAAGTTCCAGTTATTTGTGAAAAAATATTTCGAGGTGAGAGAAGTTTTAGATGGCATATTAGAAAATATTATTTTGATATTGATCCCTCTTTCCGCAATTGTGATTAAACAGGAGATTACGGCCCCAAGCAAGACTCATGACTTTTGACTTTACTTCTTCCTTCGAGGTACTTTTGGAGGCCCACTATAGTTCGTCGTAAAATCAGACCATTCGGGTGAAATAAGAGGCAAGAACTCCGGTACGCTAAACTATTCGGTCGATATGTGGTGGAAGAGGACTTAAGACTTGGACTAATAAGCTGCCTTGCTTTCGGGTATAAAGCTTTCTCATGGCAGAAAAAGCACCCTACGAAAAGCTAGGAAAATCAACTACTAGGCGTAAAAAACGGCACTATTATTGACTTTCTCTGTATATATATATATATATATATATATATATATATATATATATATATATATATATGTGTGTGTGTGTGTGTCCTTGTAGAAGGCCTCTGAGAGGGCCGAAAGCTCGAACAATTTACCGTCCGCTCGAGCGAGTTTTTCTGTAAAATCGTTATATATATATATATATATATATATATATATATATATATATATATATATATATATATATATATACACACACACAGAAAGTCAAGTAAGTCTTTCTAATTCATATATATATATATATATATATATATATATATATATATATATAATTTCTAACATCCTTTTAAGAGCTCCTCATTACCGTCTTCATTATTCACTAGCTTTGCGGACATCCGAGTACTTACTTTCAGAAAGCACGCGGATGCCCACAAATTGCTTAATTACCCTTTATTATTTCTTTCCTCAGGTTTTCAGGATTAGATTTAATTTTTCCCCAAAGTTACAAAATGAAAGGCCACTGTCGTAAATTTCTTTGAAACATTGATCTCATATGCATATTTGAGGAGAGGAATATGAATCGAATGTATTTATAATTCATAATTTATGTAAATAACAAATACAAATACTAGTATTTCCGTCACCAGATCTCCCATAGTTAAAGCGCAGGAAATGGGCGTTGACTCCAGATAGAGGTCGGTATCTGATCACTCTTAGAAGTTAACTTGATAGTCAACCTGACTGTTAACTTTAAATGGTACTTAAACTATGTATTTTTTGTGTGTACTTTTTGAACAAACCTGGTTTAGCACGTCTCTCACGCAAACTTCCTTCATTTTTCTGTTGACTGAAATACTATTACATAATTGGTTACTTGCTCAACGTAAATATTCCATGATCGATGCAAATTTATATGTGCTTCTTTGTTTTAAATTCCTGATACTCCGACTGGCTGCCCTTTAATGAAGGAATGAGTAGCGAGCCTGCACTTGCAGAGGTTGCTGGACTGAGGGAGTGTTGGATGTCGGAGGGGCTCACTGCGATGGACCTCTCCGGCAACGTCTCCGAGGGAGAGAAAGAGAGCGATGGCGCGCGCGTGTGTGTGTCTGTGTGTGTGTGTGGCGGTGGTGTAGGGGGTGTGGGGAGCGTGCTGGAGGGAAGCCGTATTGATCTGTGTGGGAGAGGAACTAAGCCCCCTTCCCACCCGTGCTCCTCCTCCGCCTTCACCACCCTCTTCCTCCTCCCCTCCTTATTCCTCCTCATTTCTCCATAACCCCCACCCCACCCCCCACCCTCTTCCTCCGACACCACCCACGGCCACCCGCCCCTCGCCGCACCAAGCCGCACCGACACTAACACCGAGTAACCTTCCAGCAGTCTTCTCTCTCCCTCTTGGCGCGCGTCGACATTCGCCTGCGGCAACACAAGAGTTGTGCGCGCTCCCTCCTTCACTCGCCTCTCTCCGCCCTTGTGCCCGGCGTCGGTGGCGGGTTTGGGGCGGGGGGTGTGGACGAGGGCGTGCGACTCTGAGGGAAAACATCGGGTGCATACCCAATCGATGCTTGAAAAATATAGACCTCTACCCAACAGGTAGGTGATCATCATGCTTCGGTAATCCTAGGATTTCATAGAAAACAACTCTTCCCTTTCCTCTTCGCTAATCTCTTCATTCCTCCATAGTTACTCAGATTCTCCCCTCGAGCCAGTGTCTCGCTCAATTCATCCATGGCTTAAGGCTGTACTATTCTTGCCTTCCATTTATCTCCTCTCTATTATGGCAGTCTTTGAAAAGCCATTATGCTTCATAATATGTTTTACGCACACCCATCTGGTTAATTATTGGTCGCCATTACCGGTTTAATCAGTGTGGGGTCACTACCACTAAATATTGACCAACACTGAGTTATATAATGGTAATTTAAGATT
Organism: Hetaerina americana; assembly: GCF_022747635.1. Taxonomy (NCBI): domain Eukaryota; kingdom Metazoa; phylum Arthropoda; class Insecta; order Odonata; family Calopterygidae; genus Hetaerina; species Hetaerina americana. Next base: position 723,739 of record NW_027286752.1, on the reverse strand, counting down.
CCAATGAAATAAAAATCAAAGTTTAAATGGGAATCGCTGGGTTAAGGAGATTTGAACTTGTCCGAAAAGGCACATATTCCATTTTGCATGAATCTGCATTCATTATTTTTCTACGACCGAGGTGGATGTGCTGTCACCATTCAGCTCTCGCGAGACTCAATGAATGTTGATATTTCTTAAAATACTTTCGCAAAAAGAGATATCACATGCTGAGACTGCAAACTTTTGTTTTAATTCATGCTTATGAAATAATTTGAAAATATCTATTATTTAATCTAATACTTTTTTATTATTTAGGATTTTAAATGTTTCCAGGGCAGTGGTCACTTTTTATATTGAGCTAATTGTATGTATCCTTGAATGAGAATATTATGGAGAAAACTTTGATATATCCCATCATTATAATAATGGGGAAGTTTTACTGAAGAGACATTAGGAATTGCTATTTACCCGTTCTTTGCAATGCACGGTTTTTTTTATGTTGATAGGGAGTAGATTACCGTTTCGATGGTGTACTTAATAATTAAATAATTCACTCATGAATTACTAACAGTAAATTTGAAATAGGGCCTTGCTTAATTTGAAAATTAAATGAAATCTATTTAAAATACGATTTCCTACCTACGATCAACCTTAAGATAAAATGAAATATTTTGACTAATTGCATCTGATCCTTCACCCGATCGTTGATACACCACGGTTTTACTGTACTCTTTGTGACTCCTTTATGCACCCCAAAGGTTACTTACCACTACTACTCTTATAGGCTACTACTCTTCCTAGATCTCAATGCACATATATCGCAAAACCTACACAGCTGGCAAGCTGTACAAATATTTTCAACCAGTGAAAGTTTTATAGAGGATTAACATCTGAGGTCAATATATGAATTACATCATATCGAATTGTTTTGCAAGAAGACAATACTACATAAATGTTTACAGCATCTACGTATGATCTTCGTGAGTGTCTCTCTATCTCTTTTTACTTTTATGACGGGGGAATAAAACATTTTGGAACCATTGGCAGCTTTAAAAAAAAAAAATAAACGCAGAGTACCATTTGCTATTCATCATCCGTCATATCTGGATAACTTCTTCGGATTTGATATTTTACGTGGTCTTTCTCTGGTTTACACCGGTTTATTGAAATATGTCAAGGAGTGTTAAGGTTTATCAGTTTTGGTATCGTATGGGTATAATTCAATTATTTAATAAGCTTCATCTGAAGCTATACTCATTAACTCTTTAAATTCCTGTAGATTCAAACTTATACGGGTTCCAGATTTATCAGATATTGCATGGTTCTATGTGTAGTTCCAGCGGTATCGAGTGATACGAAGTATCGTTGTATGTTCACGTTGAGTATCTGCGGTATTGTTGTGGCTCCAACGGCACTTCCTTCTCTTCCTCACCCTTTGACCCTTCCCTACCTACACCTCTCAACCACTCCACCAGTTCCTATTGACACCCCAACCTTTTGTCTTCGTTTCCGTCACCGATTCCTTAAGGTACCCCCTCCTCACTCCTCCCTGCGTCACACCTCCCTCCGCACGTATCCTCTCCTCAGGCCCTCGCCCTCTCCACCGTCCGAAAGGTGGTGCGTGCCCCACCCCCTTTCCCTCAAAGGCCCCGGCACACACACCCTATTCCCACGCCGCCCTGCATCATTTGACTCACACCTCTCCGTGTAGGGTCCTCCCTTTACCTCATCCTCTTCCTAGATCTCAATGCCTCTTAAATTGAGTACTTAGCAGGGATCCTTGTTACCAAGCTTTTTTCAGCAAACACACGATTCAGAGGGTTTTTTTAAAAAGCGTAATGAAGAAGTGAAGGAGAGATAACCTGCATTCAGTCACAGTACATTCAGAATCTGTGGGACATAACTGATCTTACCCAATGAGATGATGTTTTGAGGGTTTCCGTAAAGAAGAATTAAAAAGACTTGTTGTTTTTGCCAAAAATGTATGCTAGAAGAACACAAATGTTAAAGGGCTATTAGATAACATATAAGGGGGATATTATCTACTTGCGAACAGAAAAGCTTGACTAAGCTCCAGTTTAATAATATTTCGTTAAATCTAATAATTAATTAATGTGGACGTTTACTTAGCTTGGAGGTTACCGACAGCCTCGGTTTTAGAAATATGTCAGACTACTCATTAGTGAGCATGCTACTAAACGTAGAACTTCACAGTGATTTGAAGGGTCGATCTGGTATTAATGAGTCATCACATTACTGACTTTTGGCTTTAACCAGGGTTAACCATTAGTCTAACGAGTTTTTATAGAAACCTGGGTTAAGTAAGACAACTATAAATGTTCACGATACTCGAATTTACTTCAGAAGTCGAGAGAAATGTGGCGTCAAATTTACACGCGGGGGCATGTGTGAAACAAACGCGTCAAGGATATATGATCAGTTCCTTCACCTGAGCCACCCTGCGGTTTTCCAGGAAAACATGTTACTTATACATATGTAGAATCAACCAGTTTGGGTTTTATGCCAACACCAACATGCCTAAGACGGAACCTATTGGTTTAAATACTTCTTTATTCTTCGCTCTTTATTCTTCTTTACTTTCGTCACTCAATTCGAGACCTCGACAAATATAATGTTAATCGTTCCAGCTATTTAACATAGAAAAACAGTGCTTCTTCACATAACATTCGTTATTCTCACTAACATTTCACGTTCACCAAAATGTATTTAGTGGAAGAATGTTGTGGATCCCTGATACACTCATTTGTGACAAATCGTAAAGGGCAAAGTTGATTTAGATGCCCTTGGCATCGTCCGCGATATCGAAGGACGCAAAATAGAACGAGATGAAATCATACCTCTTGGGAAATTCTACGGAGACGTTCTTCCATACTCTGCAACGGAATTCTTTCACCGACCTTTGAATCAACTGAATTAATCAAGGTATCAAAGAGACAGTGGTTTTCAAGTATTATTGTATTCTGTGTAATATCAGACATTGGAATTTGGCGATAATCTTAATCTTCATTTACAAAATTTTTGCGCTAGAGTTCATAACACAAGATACACGTTCCAACTGAAGGAAAACGTTTTAGAAAATAAAGAATATACTGGTTGTAAACGAACTGAACCTATGGACCTTCGTATTTTTCCCACACGATTACCTTTCGATAGTGAATCAACAAGCGATCATTGCTGTAGAACAGCTTCCACAGGAAACTCCACAAATACCAGTTTTAAAATAATATATGATAACACGTTCATGATGTATAGAATAAAAGTGTTACATTTGATAAATGAAAAACAAACTTTATCTATTGTTCATATTTTCATGAGGCAATGAAAATATGGCCCAAAGGTAAAATCCGGAGCATAATGGTGTTGAGGGGGGACGTGATAGCCCAGGGGTAGGGCGTTGACCGGAGGGCCTGGGTTCAGTTCCCGGATGCCTCAATGGCACACCTCTAGGCACTCTCAGATTCACCCAAACTGTGTGATTTTTCGATTACCAGAACTTTCCGGGAAACTATAGGCGGCACAGGGAAAGGATCTGGCCTCCCTACTCTGATGTATGAATTACACACACCATTGGGCTTAGCATTGGGTGAGTTATACTCTCATCTGTCAAACCTTCCTTCAATTTGATGACCGTGTTTAGGGTTTTTTAATAGTCCAGAAAAGAGTTTGTACAGGGACATTCTATAAATTCAAGAAGCTGTGTTAAGCATGTACGGTAGTATGGAAAACACTTGTATAAAATGCGGCATAGTTGTTGTATTTTAGTTCAGGCTCTTATCGTCACTAATTTTTTACGACGAGATAACACGAAATAATGCCAAGATGCAGTTAATACTATATATATATATATATATATATATATATATATATATATATATATATATACATATATATATATATATATATATATATGTATATATATATATATATTTATATATATATATTTTTATATATATATATATATATATATATATTTATATATATATATATATTTATATATATATATTTTTATATATATATATATTTTTATATATATTTATATATATATATTTATATATATATATATATATATATATATATATATATATATATATATATATATATATATAATTTATACAATCGCCTGAAGGCGTGGTACATGATTAACTGCCCTTTAAAGTACTAACATTTCATATTTCTTCAGTTGATCCTCCTAAGTATGGAACGTGTTACATAATTTGTAGATGTGGTTACAACCTAACTTTGGGTCCGATGACTAAACTATCCGATTTTGGCGTAAGAGTTTCATACAGGGCATACTATACAGGACTATGTACCGTTCTCACTTTTCGGCTGGACCAATTTTATTCCTATTTCGCCTTACTTCATACCACAGCTTCGCGAAACCTGGAAGGGTGCATTTTCCCTGTCTTTATGCCTCTTAGATTTTTCTTTTTATTATTCATCATTAATATCTTTAGAATTTCAATCCCGAAATATTCTCTTAACCTCTCCCAACAGTTCCTAAAAAAAAAGAACCGTCGTTTTTGCGCAGTTCCGGGAGTTCTTCCGAACTCATCGGTAAGGTCGCTCGGCCCGCGGCGTTTTCGGGGCCCAGATGCAGATGGGGACTTGCGGGCGAGTGGGGGGTGTAACGCGAGGGTGGAGAGGAGGACCCGTCCCCGCCCGTGTTACCGGAATGTCGCCACGAAGCATCGGGGCGCGTGTTCAGCAGTGCGATGGCGCGGGTCGCGGTTGGGTGGGTGGGTTATGGAGGGGAGGGTATTTGGGGAGTGTGGTAAGGGAGGGGTTTGATGGGGGAGGGAGCGTGGGTGGGAGGGGGGAGGGGACAAAGACCAGGCATTCGGTTGGAATGGGGACGGCGTGGCTCCGGGTTTGGATCCGGAATGGATTGTGTCGGCTCCGTCGCCGCTTCCCCTGATCCCTGTGATTACGAGGCCACCCTGATGGCCAGCGGCCCTCTTCCACCGCGACCTCTCCTCCCCGCACACCCCTCCTCCCCCGGAGTGCTGCACTGAAAGGCTGCATCAAGAGTTAAGCCACCCCGACTGTTTCTCCTTCCATCTCTCACGGCCCATACACCACCATGCGTACATCACCCTCTCTTTCCCCTGCTCCCTCTCTCTCGCTCTCTCTCTCTCTCTCACTCTCTCTCTCTCTCTCACTCTCTCTCTCCCCTGCTCTCTCCTTCTCTCTTTTTCCTCCCTCTCATATCCCCTTTCTATATTCCGCCGCGGACTCCCTCAAACCCTCGGCAGAGCGTAGTCTCCCGAGCCCATCTAACGGTCACATTTCACTTTTGTGACCCCTCCAAATATGCTCCTTCCCTCTCTCCCCATCAATAAGCCTCTACCACTCCCAAACTCGGTGGCATGGGATTTTTGTTTCCGCATTTTTTTGTTTTGGATTTCAACCGGCGTCCATAATGCGAGGAGCGATTAATCATTTTTCTTTTTTTAAAAACTCCCGTGGAGTTTGAGTTTGCGGTTTCAGCAGTATGTTTTGTTCCTAATTTTTATTTTGGCTTGTTGGCCCCTGTAATTCATCTTTAAGTTATGCCATCGCGCTTAGGATATAATATGGAAGGGTAACTTTTTTTCTTAAAGCTCAGATTATTGTTACATTGAATGAATAGTGGCTCCCTTCATCATATCCAATTTTCAATAGCATTCTATTGACGCATAGAATTCGATGTAAATGAAAATGTCTGCTTACTCCAGGATGTAATCTGATATTTGGTAGCGATGTTCAAAAACTTTGTTATCATTATTTTGGGTAAAAGTGCATTCAACATTATGGTAAATCAGTTATCCATGAGGTAATTGAACACTTATAAAATTACTGATGGCTTCAGTGATGTTCCCCAGATTTATCTCTTTAATATTATTATTGTAGTCCGTATTACATATCAGTTAAGCTAGATGTAGTCTGTATAGCACATCAGTTAAGCTAGGTACACACTAATTTGACCTACGTTTCTTAGCCTCTCCCAAAGGGCAATCTGACCCACACTGTAATAAACCCTTCTTCAATTCCGCATATTTTCTATCACCCTTCATTTCATTAAACATTCATTTCCTTATATTGATAGAAATGAGCTCTTACGGCTAGTAATATATAATAAATGTGAAACTCCAATAGCCGTAAACTGTTTACGGCTATTGGAGTTTCACATTTATTATATATTCATTTCCTTTCCTCTCTCCTCCTTGCTTGCCTAACTGTCTCCAATCTGTCACAGAGTTCAACATTCCATCGGTTATCAAAATACTCTGAATACATATTCCCTGCCTCTTCTCCCTATGATTCCCTTTCCTCCCACAGCATGTCTGAAATTCCTATTTTGTGCCCCTTCCTGCCCATTTCACCTTCTGCATCCTACCCCACACCAAAATTTCAAAACATTCATACACGCCAATCATCTTACTTCAATGACCACATTTATGCATCGCACGAAACCTCGTTACACATAGCTAAGTTTTTACGAACCAACTTTTAACATTCGCACTCAAAATAATTGTCAATTCCCTCCTTATGAAAGCCTCTTTGCCTAACGTAATTTTTCTCCTCATCTCCCTACTCTTTTGACCATTTTGGTCTAAACATATAGATAAAATGTTCCACCAGCTCAAGTTCATCAGTTGCATTTTAACATTTAGATTTTTTCTTTTTTTCAAAAACCGCAAAACCCATGTTTTGGGTACATTAATTCTCTCTCTCCCGTACCTATCCCACTAACTTTTCAATTTGCACGGCAATGTTTGAAATTCTTTGACTGACGAGCATGCTAAAGCTTAATCCGGAAACCTAGCTGATTTCGTGAATTTTCCACTGGTTTTCATTCCCAACATCCGTTCCTTCCATGCCTCTTTTACCATTTTATTCACGTACAAGTTGAAAAGAACGGGTAATAATGTGCATTCAGGTATATTATCTCATCTTATCATTACCCATTTCGACTACATTCGCACCTGAGCCGTCTAATTCATGTACAGGTTGCTGATAAGCCGCATATTCATCTGATTTTCTCCTATCTATGTACTGCTTTAATAAAGTCATAAATTCTATCCGATACACTCTCTCAAATGTTTTTCAGAATCCACGAAAAAATGAAAACATCTTGTTTTGCTTTCTAATTTTGCTATCCATTGCTGCTATAGCATTACACGTACTTGTCCCAATCCTGAACTCAGGCTATCTTCCCCCAAGTAATCACTTTTTATCCTCTAAATATTCTCATTGATGACTCTATGCACTACCTTAGCAACGTGTAAAATTAGCCTTTTTATAGTCCTCGCATAAAGTTACGTTTCCCTTTTTTGGGGTGAAAACCAACGCTTGACTCCGAATGCATTGTTTTGCAATTACCATTGGTAATTACTAGTAAATGGATTGTGACTTAACACCCCCCGCCACGGGCCCTTGTGGCGGCCTGTGGGGAATGATGTAGATGTAAATCCTTGCCATACCGTCGTGAAGTTACAAAGTTAGTAAGAGCTATTAAATTTTTGCAGCAACCTATTAGTACAAACGATTTTAATTATTTACGCTCTAAAATGAGTACTTTTCACTTACTCCAAAGCTATGTCAAAAATAGATTTTATAGAAATTGGAAGGGGATGAAACATTTGAAACTTGTATCATTGTATAACTTGACACGTTTGGGAACAAAATTTGCGTAAAAGACATATTAATACCTTTATAAACTTGTGGAATATGATAGATTGTTAGAGGAGGTTTTACCATCTCAGGAATCAAATTGCCTCCTTAATGGTTCTGCATTTTGCGGGACTACAATCGATAAACTCCAATTTGATTCCTCCACTAGGTTTTCCTCGTGTATTGACATAATACCTCGAAGGTCGCCGGTATCATATTTCAATTGTTTCTGTCATATTTAATAGTCATAATAAATGATGAACGGATGTATCCTCGGTATAGGAAGGATATGATTTAATAAGTCAGCGGTGATTCTTATTTTGCATCTATAATGCATTGAAAATTGAGTTAGAAAATTAAATATTCAGAGTAGCCTGTTATCGATAGTATATTCATTTATTTTTCAATATTTTCAGGTCTGTCAATGTAGTGTGGGATATAGATTATTTTCTAATCGTCGCAAATTATATCAGTCAAACGAAGTACAGTTATTTCATAAAATAAAGTAAAACAAGGAAGTTAAAAAGTTCTTGGTTTCAGATAGTATTTCATTGACTCTTTTCATATTAAATTTCGTCTCCTCCGTTAAATATTCGTCCTGTGTCATTATCTCTAGAAATTCATCACGGATCATGGGTTATTTTCATATTAATTAATGATAATCCATCAATGTATGATCAAACTCTTGACGTTTATCTGAAATCCTGAAATTTCACTCCCGATGGCTTGTGCTTTGTCGCATGGCCTCCTCTGGGATAACCCCACCAACTTGACTTCCAACAATAATGGCACGCTGGGAGTTGAGCTGACGGAGATTGGATCTATGGCTGCTCTCTGGTCGTGAGTGTCATCGCAACATCGCTGGCCAATGGCTTTTGCATGAACACCTGCCTCATTTGAGCGAGAGGATAAACAAAACTGCCGTACATTTCACGCGATAGCAACGGGCGGAACAAGGAGATACATCGCGGGGAATTTTCTTGACGAATTTATATTTTGGACGGGTTTTGGTCGGGAGTGCGAGCGTTGGCAGCGAAAGACTTGCGGATCAGTTACTACTATCCGGAAAAAAATATCCCTCCACCAAATCCCATTTGAACAAAAAGGACAGAGAGAGAGAGAAAGAGAGCAGTGATATTCCTCCCCTCACCCTTTCGTATCTACTACCCACTCTACAACCAGTGCGACATTCTTTGGCGATCTTTTAATCCACTCCGTTGTACATGCTCCCTGACGAACGAATTTTCAGACGCTAAATTTATTTCCAATCTTTTTGGAGACTCTCTTTTATGTGGTTTTCACTGCCATAAGGTCCGCCCCCGGACGGATTCAACGACGGCCCTCTGTGAGTGCAAGAGCGAACTCTCACGTGCACACATCCTATCTCTCTCTCTCTATCTTTCTGTTGACCTCCCTTTGCCTCCTTTGCTACACGGTTTGGAAATATCATTTGCATCGCTAATGCATCGAAATGGGTAGGATGATGCGAGCACCGCGATTTTCATTCGTTCCCCTTCCCCTCCAGGGCACGACGCGCCACACTTCCCCCATGTCCCTGCATCCTGCACCCCTTTTATCCTCGCCCCTCCCACCCACATGGCTTGACATGTTCAAATTTGTATTACGCGGATTGAAGTGTTTTGACAGGGAGGCAGTGGAGCGGAAGTGGCATTAATCCCGAGGAAAAAGATTTTCCGCGACATATTTGCATCGATCTATTTTTCTGATTGAAAAAAACCGACGCTTAGCGCGCAAACGAAATAATCGGACGATGTAATTACGAATCCGTCCGCACGAGCCTCTGTTTGAATTAGGAAGAAGAAATTGGAGGAATGGAAGGGAGGGGATCAAATCGTGATGCTACGTGTTTCATAATTTTCATATGATGGAACGAAGCTGCACGGCTCATGCATTTCGACGGAGACTTTCAATTCCACGTTTCCCTCTCCCGTAATTCCTCGCCCATTGTTGGAGTTCTCGCGACTGATTTATTTTTAACTGCAAATGCTGACGTTGGAATGCATAGATGCCTGCTTTGCTGCCATCATTATTTCGGGGCCTGGGTTAATTAAGTGTCTCCCGAAAACTCCGCTTCAGCGATGGAGTGAGATTGGCGATTAATGTTTACCGTGCAACTATTCAGATGAGTTATGCGGAATCAGCGAATAGTGGAATGCAACCAGCTGTGTTTGACATGAGTAAATAAACAACGCCCTCCATTTTCAATTTCAGTTTATTCTCCGAATTCGTTCCGTAAATAATTTTTAAAGTAGCTATTATCGGAAACCATTTTTTTCGGTACTAGGGATGTAATTGTCAGTTAGGACAATTATATCCCGGGTACCGAAAATTGTACAACATTCGCAGGGTAAAATATAATGTGACCGTCTCAAAGTTTTTCTATGTAAACAAAGAGATCCATTGATGGGTAATAATTTACTTTTGGTTAATAACTTGATAAAAAAGATAGTTCAAAAGCCTGAGCAGATTTCGATATTAATATAACTCCTCCTCTTTACTGTCGTCATTGCCAAAAATCTCTTTGGGCCTGTGTCTTTGTTTCCTTATTTCAATTAACAAATTCATCATTATTTAATAAAAATGCAGATATAATTTAAACGTTTCCTATAATGGAAACAAAATCAAGGGCGAGAAAAAGGAAGCGAAGTATCCTGCAAGTAATGCAACTTACAATTCTAGGTTACCAGAGCTGGGAAAAATTGATTAAATTTGACTTCTTCAATGTGCCTGTGTTATTTATAACTTATGTTAATGTGAAATTTTGACGTTCATTTGAAATTTCCCATGAAAGATAATTCGACCGTAAGCTTCTTTTCACTCACAAAAGGAGCCGTTTAACTTTAATTGAAAAGACATTCTTTCGGAGTAAAAATCTAAAATATTATATCGGTATTTGCCCTTATTGTGACTATTTTGCGTGGTAAAATATTTTGTAGACACCCCTTTATATTTTTACACCAAAACAGTGTAAGTAGATGGTCACCATTATAACCGTATGTCGAAATATCAGATTATCACTGGTAAACAGATGACAAAACGTATATTTTATTCCTAATTAAAGAAATAGTTTCGCTAATATCAGTATTTGATGGTTTTTTAATGCTCAATGGGGACTACCACAGAAAAACTGTATGTAGTCGTGAGCGCTTCCGTAAGTCATCATATTAAAATACTAATGATATCAGCTAAAAAATGAATTTCGATTTATTTTCTATGTCATTAAATGAAAATCGAATAATGTCGATTGATTAATAGCTAACAAATAAGGCAATTATATATCAAATCAGCAAAAAAGTGAAGTTTTTAAAATTGTATTGTTCTATCCGCTCATTATGTATTTCGGAATAGACGGTTTATTTAATTCGTGGACTAGGACTACGATCTAGGACTACGATCTCGATGAGAAAAAGGATATCATTTTCTACCACGGACTTTTTTTTGTTTATTTTCGAGATATATATCCATTGATAATCTAATTATCAAAAGCGTCATCCATTCCATAATGTAAATACTATGTGTTACTCACCCAGTTTTACTGCGATTCACCAAAATATTGCCACCAAAATGATCTAACGTACCTTATCGACCGAAAAGAAGTGAATTTGTTCTGTTACAGTTACATTCCCAACTTGTTCCCCCAGTTTCTGCGTCCGAATGAGTTTTGAATTTCGCGAATATCACGATGTTTCCCGTTCCTTTCAAGGAACGCGTGAGGAAAAGGCCAGACTTGTCGGACGTCGTGGTGGCGGGATTCCTTACGGTGCGGAGTCAGTAGGAGGCGACAGATTTGCTCCCTCCCAATTTATTTCGCATCGAGACACACCCGCGTCCCATTTAGTATTCGTTTTCTCTCGATCGGGCCACGGAAAGGGGTCGGGCGTTAAGCGTATCCTGAAAAGTTCCCACTCGAAATTATACGCTTTCGCACATAAATTTATTCTAATCGTACGGGACGACAACGGAACGTGAGGAGAAGTGATGGAAAAGAGCTGGCCCCGATTGTTTGGGGAAACGAAAACCAAAAGACACCACCACCCACTCAGGTATCCTCCCCCTCCTCCACTCGACCAGAACAAAAAATCGCCGACGACGGTCGGTAAGGGGTGCGGGAGGGAGCGGGGGGCTCCTCCCTCGGTGGGAGTGATTCGGTTAGGCGTGCGTCCGTGTGCGTGTGGCTCTTGCGTGGGCGTCGTGTCCTTTTCAGTTGTGTTTTCGACCGTCGGTTGCTATGGCGCCCGGTCACCCACACCTCTACCATCTATCTCCCCCTCCTTCTCTCCCTCTTGGAGCGCCCCCTGATCTCGCCTCGAGTAATTCCGGTGAGCCGTAAAAATTGTCGTTTTCTCGGAAACCGACCCTTCTTCCCACTCCGGCCGGCTGGCTGGCTTCGTCCTACCCTCTCCTTCGCGTCCGGCCATCTCGACTCCCGCCATTTCGGGGGCAGGATGTTCGAAATGCTGGGGACGGAGAGAGGGCAGGACGGAGACGAAATAGGAGGGGCAAGGGGGAGGGTTTGCAATGTTCTGAGGGATGGAAGGCGGGGAGGAGGGGGATGATGCACTGGGATGGGGGGAGGGAGAGACGCTGGTGGAATCGCGCGAGGGTTGGTGTTGTCGGTAGTGGTGCGGGGATGGTTTTTTCCCTCTTCCCTCCACTATTCCTCTCTGGCCTGGCTCGAGAGAGAGAGAGAGAGTTGAAGGGAAGATTGGGGGAGTTACGTGGCGTTCTCTCCTCTCCCCCTCCATCCTCCTCCCTCTTTGTCCCTCCATCCCCAAAAACCTCCCTCGGTTGCGCCGCCGTGTGCGGTTGCCTAGCGACCATGGAGCAGGGGGTGGAGGGAGGGAGGTATTTTCACGGGGGCGAGTGGTGGGATTTGGGTGGTGGGGGGGATGTGTTCCGACGGGAGGAGGGATTGGAAGTCGGGATGGCGCCTGCGCGGGAGGGCCGCGGTGGTGGCGACACCAAGCGTCGTCCCATGCCTCGACGCCGTTCTCCGTCATGGCCGACTCAAGAGGGGCACCGCGCTCTCTGTTACGGCACATCCTCCGTGAACGACACGGGGCCAAAGTGGAAATGAGAAAGAAATATTAGTGATGCAGAGTGGCTCCAAGGTCTTTGAGGAAAAATCCACAAGCAATGTAACGGATGCGCAAAAGGATATTTAGAAGAATATCACATTGCGTAGCTCCTCTCAATAGCTATCATCATTATGCTAAATCGTGCTCACAAATATTTGTCGTGAAATCAAACAAAAACTTCAGGTATACACTTTAATTTATCTTCTGAATCAGAATTTATTTAAAATATTTTAATGTTTACCTTAATTTTCAATCTACTTGAGCCCTATTTTATTTGTGTTTTATTATTCAGTGAATGCCTCGAGGTTGTCAGTCACGACTGACTAACTCAGCATTAATACGCTGAATTGATACGTTTTTTTGTAATGCTTCATTTGACATTTGCCCGCATTCCATTACTAAAATATGTTTTAGCAGCGTGTAACAATCTTATAACTACTCGATATGGTATATCAATATGCATTGAAATCGATGTATTGCAAATCTTCAGCAATGAATCGATTGCTGTAAATAATAAATAATATTTTTTAAAGATTTAATTGTAATTATTACTGTTGTTAGCATTTATTCAAACATTGAATCTTTCCTTGCCTTGAAAAAAAGATATAAAGTTACTCAGCGAAGATACCATGACACTAGCATTGACCTTCGTTGTGCTGAAAACAATGAATCAAACATGCCAAAATTTGTACGAAAGATAGTATTACGGCTTCTAAGATGAGCTGAGTTAGCCCTGTATAGGTGTACAATGCAAGAATTATAATATATGCACACTTTATTGCCTGATGATACGTTTTCAAGCTACTAATTTATTTATTCAACGTATCCTCGAAAGGTATGGACTTATAAACTGCAGAAAAATGTTATCTTAAGTTAATGAAATATTTAATTAGTAAATTTGATATTTAGGCAGTAATTTCTGGAATCTGATGGTATTTTTATTATACTTCACGATTTAGATCATCTGTATATATGTAATGGTGTTAAGATTTTCAATTCCAGAAAGTCAACAGAAAGGGATGTAATCAATGCTAGCTCATCAAAAGATATCATTTCGAGTGTTAGATCTCAACCACAAAAAATGCGTAGCAAAACTTATATACTTAAAAACATAGCAAAATTAGTTGCGTAAAATTCAACTGCGATCGCCGCCATTGGATTTATACATCAAATTTGTTTTAGCGAATCCCTTCGTAGCAACGTTCAAAAATGTTAGAATGGTCCTTAGTAGAATATCCTAGGCTACCTAATATTTTGTATTAACCGCAAAACACATCATGATTTCATAGGCTTATTTAATCCAGTTTTTACAATTTTTCTTGGTTAATTCGAAAACCTCATTCTGCTTAATGAATGAATAATTCTCAAAGTCTAGAAGAAATTCACTAAATTTCAATATATTTCCTTCAAATTATCAGAAAAAATAAGGACTTTTTTGAGGCAGGGAGCAGTAATATTTTATCAACGGAAGCTATAATAACTGACCTATTATTAAATATTATAATGATTGCAATTGGATACTAAATGGTGATTTCAGATCATTCTGCTTGCTAAAATATATAATATTATCACTTCAAATGCGTTTATTAGGGTACGTGAAAGATATCAATCAATTATTATATTTTGATCATTTTGAATCCTTTTTCAGTATGTGGTTTACTTTTCTCTTTTGTCATATAAAATAACTACTTTTTTGGCTACATTTTACCTAATTAACTTCTCATAAACACTCCATTAGAAAGGTACATGTAAAAGATACGCATAACTTTATTATATTTTGGGAGCATATGAGAATATCATGAATCGTGATTGTTAAACCCTTTAACGATTTCATAAATTTAGATGAAAACAAAAATGTACAGAAAAATTAACTTCAAAAATATCGTACAGAAATAATTTTTATCCCAACTAATCCAGATCGAAACCTCCTATGTCTAACATGATATTTATCCGGCATGATAGTTAAATAAATCAGTTGTTTTTTGCAAGCAGAAGTGGATATGGTCAGGGACAAAGAATTCACGATTATCCGGATCGGTTTTCATAAAGATTTCACACCAACGCGCGCACTCGTCGCAGATTTTTGGCCCCGCTCACCCCATAGAGGGACGCCGGTTCTAATTCGCCAGATCACCACGGAGTTTTAAACCGTCACCGCAATTCCGGCGGGCATGATCGAATTAAAAAGATTGATTGATTTAATTCCGTCGCTTAGGCGAGCGAGCGAGAGACAGGGAAGGGAGGGAGGGAGGCAGGAGAGCGGAATGAGCAGGCAGGGAGGGGTGGGCGGGTTTGGTGCGCATAACACCCGCCCCCTTATCCATCCGACGACAGAAACCCTAGTTCGTGTGTGCGAGAACGGTTGCGTGCTCGTGACTTGGTGTGCCGCCCGGCTTTAATTATGGAGGCGGTTATTAAGCCCAGCCGCGATCCACGGGGTAGAAACGGGAGAGGTGGTCGCTAGAAGGGAGGGGTTAGAACCGTGGGGAAAGGGTTGACGGTCGTGGGTGCCGCGACCCCGGGGGAGTCGCAGTCATAATCGTGCGTGCACCTTGCATCTCTTTGACCCCCCTCCCCTTTCCCCGGTACGGCCAATTTCCCACGCGTCAATCATTACGGCACGATGCACGTGGGAGCGGTCGGAGCGTGGAGGCGGATGAGAGGTGGGGAGGCCCGAATTATGCATGTCGCCTCCACAGTCAAGCCCTTGCGTTCTCTCGTCGTCGGACCCGGTCACGTGACGTGACGAGGTGAGAATATGAGGCGGGGGAGGTTGTTGATCGTCGAGGGACGTCAGGGAATGCCTTCACTACGCGCCCCACTCCACACCTCTCCTTGTACTTCGACCCCTCCCCCACCCCAGATGGACCCAGCGACGGAAAGTGGTGTTTAATAGTAATGTGAGCCCGCGGCCCGGCACACTCTTGAGGCAATAAGGGCAATGAAGAGGGTGGGACGCTCAGATCAATACACATGTGAACCAGAAGAAGTGAGGAGTGTGGAGGACATGCCTCGTCCTGGGTCCGATACGGCGAGGGGGGTGGAAGAGCGACGGGGGTGGCCGAAGAAAATAGGGGTGGGAAAAGGGATGGGTTCCGTCGAGGTATTCGGGGGAGGAGAGTGACACCCAGGGCGACATGTAGGCTTCTGAGAGTCTGCATGAAAGAAACTTAGGGGTCCCATAATCCGATACTGTAATCGGACATTATTCATGTATGATTAAGTGATGATCCAGCCATCACAGTAACCCGGGAGGGCGTCGCTTGAATCGGTAGGAGCGATATATTGAAAGGCAGAGCAATTTTACTCTTGAAAAAATAGTAATTAGCAAGAGGGAAACTAAATGCCTACATTTGTAGTCGCGATATATGAAGTCAGAGTTATTCCAAGGGGAGATTAATAAGTCATTCAATGAAAATATCTACGAATTCTATGATTAAATTACTTGTGCATGGCTGAGTTTCGTGTGATAATAAACTAAAACCTTATGTCGTAATTGCATTAACCGTGAAAAGTGTTTTTGCAATACCGAGAAAAAAATTATATCATTTTATAGTTAGACAGACTAAATGGAAGATAGATCATTTTGAAACATGGTTCTGTGAAAAAGGTTTGAAGGAAAACATGCTAGCTGAATAGTTAATGATAAGGACTGTAACATAAAAAAGTGGAATTATAGGCCCTTATATTAAATAATGAGGAAAATATATGTTATTGAATCGATGAATTAGATGCAAAATGTTGTCCACGTAGTGTTTTCGGATATTGTTACAAAGGAGGAATACCCTTCCCGGTTATCTCCCTTAAATGTGAGCTGACGGAGAGGAAATACATTTCGATGTAAAACTATAGATGTACTAGGTATATGGATATTAGTGCAAGTATCATCTAAGGGTTCAATAAAGTTAAATAAAAATATTGATGAATTTGGAGGAATGGAAATTTTTTTAATTCTTTCTTTTTAGGGGGTATGAGCCATTTCATGATAATACGCTGCCATAAAATGGAGTATTTCTATCAAAACATATTCCAACAGTTAAGCAGTTATCTTATTAAGAAATTCATGCGAAAACATTTCAGATTATCATTAAATCTATACGCCACTGATTATTTCTTAAATGTTCGATGCAAATTTTAGGTTTATTCTAAAATTATCTGCTAAATGAGCTGATTCACTCATTTAGAAACAGGTGAACCAATTAATTACTGAAATATGTCTCATCTGCTACCTACAGAAATGTTAATCCTGGAGAAACCAGGAATATACCTGTAATATCACTAATATTTATTCCATTGAAATGAAATGCATAAAATAAATTGGTTCCCAAGTTTGTTGCATAAGTTTTGAGTTTATATATCGGTAACAATATTAATTCTCTCTAGCAATATTCAAAATATTAACTATAAAACATAATGAAAGGAACTGAACTCTTGTTATTAAAACCACTCCTTTGCAATAATTACAGCAGTGTGATGAATTCAACAAATGCTGAGTTTCTGTTGCCAGTTTTTACCATTTGATCGCGTGGAGGTAAAATATTTGCCAAAAAATGAAGATTTTCAGGAATTAATGGGAATAATTTAATAATGAATACTTTACCAAAGACGTGAGGGGTGAGGTGTGGGCTTCCACGCCTCATTGAATTATGTAGTTGCAGTTTGTTGAAAAAGACTGTGATGTAGAGTTGTGGAATAAAGGTGAGTCACTGTTAAGAGTGCGTCTATCCGGGGATATATTTGTCAACCCCTTACATTTTTGTTTTGTTCATTAATACTTAAAAGAGAAGCGGTAAAGTGTAAGTGCCCAATGCAGTTAAGGAAGAGAAATAAAAGAGAACACCAACAAAAAATCGGTAGAAAAAGTGGGTATTTAATTAGGAAGAATCTTTTTCAGACTTGAAATTGAAAACTGAACCGTTGGTCAGGATGGGCTGATAGTGGACGGAGATAGAAGAATAAATATTAATGCCATATTAGACAACACTGTACCGGCGACGGGAAAGTGCATTATGCATATAAGATGGAGTGAAATATTGGTCAGATACTAGCATAAGATTGGAAAACGCAGTATAGAGAAGATTTTAGGTTTCGCAAGTTTAAACACGAGCAAGTTAAAACACACGTTTATAAGTAAAATTTGGCTGTCGGTAGACGCGTGAATTTATGATGTAGATCGAACACCGTAAAAATCACTTTTTGGGAACAATGATTTGATGCAAACATGCAGCCAATACAAATGAACATAAAACACAAGGATCTCAAATGGACAACATGGAGTGAGCCCACGTATGAGATGGGTAGATTTCTACTCTAAGAGGGCTGACCCCAACGTCCATCCCACCAGGAACGAGTGAGGTAGATGCCGAATTCAACAGGAAAAGGTTGAAGGGACGCCATTTGGCGTCAAAGTGTATCGACGACTTTGACAGGAGTGCAAGAGAGGAAGACGAGTGTTTATCCTAAGGAAGGACAGGTTCATTATTTTCGATTTGGCCTCGCCTTGCCAAAAGCGACAGCGAGTTTCCTGCGTATACGGCATACCCAACGACATTAATGACGAGCAAGGTCAGTCTACGGACCGCTTGGGGGTCCATCTGCGCAGGGTCAGGTGAAAATCGTATGTCCGCGTGCTGCGCCAAGAGTGGATGCAGGTCCTCAAAGCAACGGAGCATGGATAAGAGTTTACTTCAAATAAAATTAACTAAAATGTCTTTCATTTAGATAGATTTCATTCCAGAGAGGTGATGGAGAAGAGGAGTTTGAAGATTTTATTTAGCGAATTAATTCAAGCAATATTAAGGGAGTTTTTTTGTAGCGTATTATTGCTGTATTGCCAAGAGTTTTATTTAATACCCTGCGAGCCACCGCTAGGGTGCGTGGCAGGGATTGATTATACACCAGACTATCCTTCATCCAAACCTTTCCCCCACCCATCTTTCCCCCGTTGCATGGTCGATCAAATTTTATTTTATTCCGATCTCTTATCGTCCGTGGGAAAATGACATCTTAAACCTATCTGTTCGGCTTTTGAAATCTCAAATTTGATCGACATTGGGTTAGGCTGTTTCATGTTTATTAGTGTTTCAAGTTTATTGAAACAATTCTAAATAATATAAATTATAGTCAGATTTGCTTGTTCAATTTAAATTAGGAATATGAAGAATACTGTCTGTGTATAACGATATAATATAGGTATTTGAAGTGGGTTGGTTGGAATTTTTCATCCATCTCTGCTGTGGGTTTAGAGTTTTTCAAGGTCCAGGGTAGTGTTAAGATTTTAGTAAAGTTCTCTATCCATCTTCATGTGAGATGAAAAATGTACGGATTCAAACTAAAAAGCACGCGGTAGTGGTCACTTCATTTTAACGCGATATGCCTCGGTTGAAAACATTTTACTCCGTCCCGACGCCGCCGGGGCCGACTGGCCACTCCCGATGTGAGCGATGGCGCTTTCCACTCGCCGCCGACTGGAATATATGTATTCGGGCCATAAATACGCGCTCTCCGACACCTTCCCGAGGGACCAGCGCGGCTTGAACGTACACACACCTCACCCCCTCTCTCCCTCACTCAGCGCACACACCACCTGTCCTCCCCGCTCCACCTTTGCGTCCTTCCCTTTGCCCTTTGGAACCGCGTGCGCTTGAACCGTGAGGGGGGAGAGAGAGAGGAATGGTGGAAGAGGCATTTACGCAGTCACCGACGCGTTGTCGTGTCGGGATCATGTGATTTTTCATCGCTTACCCTACCCGCCTCCAAACCTGCACAACCCCCCCACCCACCCGCGCGTCTCACCTCTCCCCTTGATGCCTCTCTCGCCTCGGGATTTCAGATCGACTCATGGAACACTCTACGAGGCAAGGGAAGAGAGGGTGGGGAGAGTGTGAGGAGGGGAGAGGAAGAGGGAGGGGGGGTCTGCTGGCTTCCTCTCTCCGCGCGGAGAGTAATCTGCGTGGAGGAGTCGGGGAGGCAGGGCGAGGTATGGGGAAGGGAGGGAGGTTGAATGGGACGGCGATGTAGGTTTGGGTGACATTAACGTCCATATATACCCGTCTCCCCTCCCTCCCCCATACCTCGTGTTGTGTGCTCAGAGAGGCTTAGAGAGAGAGAACGCCACCACCGATCGCAAGGGAGGGAGGGTTAGCTGGAGATGGAGAGGAAGGGGTTAGGGTTCTGGGGAGGACGAGGTAGTGTGGGGAGTGGGAGGGGAGGACGGGGGGTGGAGGCTGGATGTATCGGGATGCGAATGAAATGGAGTGCGGGGTTTTGCCCTGGCGGCTTGCTGATTGGTGGACGTGGCCGCTGAACGGTTAGCGTCCGGTTTGGGTTGGTGGTGTGGGAGTTAGAGGACGGTGGAGTGTTGGGGCGGGAGGGGTGGGTTTGTTGAGGAGGAGGGGATTGTATTGCATGAAGGAGTGAGTGAGGGGGTGGTTTCGTGAGGGAGGGCGTCGTGTTTTCGATACCAGGCCGTGTGATGGAGAATTCAATATTTTTACCGCCGTATTGGATGGAATGGGCTGAGCCAATAACGCTTTTGCCAGCGGAAGAGAAAAACGATAATTCACGGAACCTGTTAAGGGTTAAGATGGATTTATATTTGAAGTAACCGATACACAGCTAAGTTGTTGATTCGGTACCTTGCGTGCATTAGATGGGAAGTGAATGAGCGGGAGGGAATCTACCCGGGAAAGTACCATAAACTATATACCATGGTCGATTCATTTATTAGACGATAATGAATTATTTCGAATTTTCCATAGTCCTGTGAAGGTCTCCGAACTCAAAGAATGTAACTGTACTTGAGAAATTACATTAGATGTTTCCATTCAGGTTCTAGACATTTTTATGGTCTATAATTATATTCAATACTTTATTAGTTTTTGGAACAAAGAAACAGTTCCAGTTGGTATACTATCAAGGGACTGAAAGTGTAGGCAGGATGTTATGGCTTTATTCCTTTGATTAAAAAATTGCTATAAATATTTTCGTGATTAAAATTAGAGGTTTTCATAATAATTGTTTTTATCTCTCGAGAAAATAAAAGTATCCTCTTCAAAAAAGTATCGTCTTCAAATATTTCCCTGCCCATTCAATTCCTAAGCATTCACATAATAACGATTTTAATATTCATCTCTTTCCTCGTTGGTATCAATTATCTCAATACCAGTTTTTAAAAAACCTTACTTTTATCGCAAATATATGTTTTTGATGTTTTTTCAAAGTTTTCAAAATATTTATTAGGTTTTCTTATAGGTTTTAATTGATTCATTTCCTAACTTCGCCCATTACATATTTATACTGTTAGAATATTTTACTTATTTTAGGTTGATACTCGTACTACGCCAGCATTGAAAAATATAACAAACTAGTAAAAATAGAAAAACTGTAGAATTTTGCGAAACTATTCCCACAATAACATTGAAGTAATTTTTATCACTGCCGAAAAATATCTAATGGTAGCTTAAACTGATAACACTTGATCCCGAGAGCGCAAGTAGTAAGTTATAAGCTTTTTCCCCTATTGTATCTGCATCAATATTTTTTGTTGACCAATTAGTTCATATTAAAATGGAGTTTCCAGGTATTGCTGGAGGCAATTGATGCAGCGTGGCATGTCGCAATGCTCTTCGCCGTTTTCTGACTTTAATGAAAATATTTCGGATCGGTGGAAAGTAAAAACATTCACCAATGTGGCAGAATTCTCCTATTGGATAATTTACGCCTCCGTAAAGGGTTTAAACTCTCGAGTTTTAGTTTCAAATATTGCCGTCAGTAGCGAAAGAACAATGGGTAAATATTTTTTCGGAAACGAAGAAAGAATCGGGAGCGATTTGGTTTATAGTCGGGAGGGAAGGAGGAAGAGGTCATGCGACGCAAACGGGCAGAGGGATAGAAAGGTCACGGGGAAGAACATAAAAAAAGAAGGATCGTGTGCCGAGGGAAAGGTGAGACGGATGTTTTCATCGGATGGGGCGATAATAATTGGCGTTTGAGGCAAGGAGGGAAGAAGGTGATAACGGTAGTGGGAAAGAGGGGAGAAGGGAAACGGAGTGAGTGGCTTTTTTTTAATATGAGCTTTTTTTAAGGGATTGTTGGAGGGAAAGAGAGAGTAGTGAGGTGTAGCAGGAGATAGGGGGGTTGGTTGACGTTTACGACTCGCGTGGAGCCCACCGGGGGTCTCCCGTTCTCCCGCGCGCAGACCTTTCCGCGCCCTTTGCTGCTGGGTCGGGAGTCCGAAAGGGTGTTTTTTTGGGCAGGAGTAGGAAAAAAAAATCCTTTCATTTTATTCATTTCCGAAGTCGTTATTCCGGCGGTCATTCATTAGACCGACTTCACCCCGCCCCCTTACCATTTTTGTATCCATGGCGAAGCAATGAGGTGAGAGACTCCCACGCCATCCCCGAAAACCCGCTCGTATGGCCAACGAGCCCGAAAAATAATAAAGGTGTTTTCCCTCTCCTCCCCGACACACCCCCCAACCCCTCCAACGGCGGCAAAGGGGGTCCGGGGGAAGAGAGAAGGATGGGACGAGAAAAAAACCCTGGTTGGAGCAGAGTGGAAGCGGGGGACGAGGGCGTGAGGGGACGGGGAGGAGTGTGGGGGAGGAAATCCGCGAGAGGGCGGACGCGATTAAAAAATAAAACACTGCCGAAAAGCGCACTCATTGCCGGTTAAGGAAGGGTGTTAGTGGTGGAGATCCCGGGATTGGCGGGGAGCAGTTTTTTATCCTCTGGCGGGTGGTGAGGCCTGTGTGTTCGCTGAGAGGGAGGGGAAGGGGGAGTGCGAGGGTGGCAGGAGGGAGAGAGGGGGTGGGGACCAAAGGCGGCCAAGAGTATTTGCGTGCGGTGATTCTATAATTCTATACTCCGGCGGGAGGTGGGGTGGGAGTCAGGCCACCAGGGGGCGGGGAGAGTTTGAGGTGTGAGAGGGGGCGTGAGGAGGATCACGGGGAGCCGGAATGGATGAGTGGAGTGGGGAGAGGGGGAAGGGCTCTGAATGGAAGGGAAATAGCCGGAAGTGGAAAAAATCAGCTGTGGCGTGGAGATAAACGTTGAAAATGCTTTGGAGGGAGAATAAAGAGCGGCGGATGATGGGCGCGGACGGAGACTGTATTGCCTGTGGAGGAAATTGTTTGTAATCCTCCCTGGACTTGAAAATGTTGCATTCATTTTCCTGTAAAGTTATATTTAAGACTGCGTAAATATTTCCTTTATACTCAATTGACACTCATGCAGAACAGTATTTTATAGACTAAACGTGTTTACATTTTACAAATATACTCGTATTAATGGGACCTGAAATCAAAAATAGCAAAAATAAATGGCTGGTATTACTTATGCTGCATATATTAAGGCATGCGTAAGTAAATAAATATATATATATATATATATATATATATATATTCATACTTATATGCATGGTGTATATACACACACATATATATATATATATATATATATATATATATATATATATATATATATATATATATATATATATATATGTGTGTGTGTATATATAAACTTTTACATATGTATAAATATAATATATATATACATATATAAACTTATATATATTTTTTATTTATATATATTTATAAACATATATATGAAATTCAAACAAAGGAGTGAGATGGCATTATCCTCCAAAAATATAGAAAAACAGATGAAAAAGGACACACACGTATTCCGGAATTTTCGGTGTAAAGTGTGGAGTTTCCTTTCCGTAGAGGAAGATGGTCTTGCCACCAAACACTTCGCAATGCGTGTGAGTGTCCTTTTTCTGGTTTTCTTTTTATATTTTTGTTGGCTAACACCTTTTCGCTCCTTCGTTTGAATTATTATTCCCATCCGTGAGACTTTCGTATAAGATGCATATACTTATACTTGTGTGTACATAAGCATGTTTATATATACATACAAGTACATGTGTGTGTATGTATATATACTTGGAATATTAATTAAAAAGATTAATCTGTATTCAACTTTCCGATACATCGTTTTAGACTCAAGAAAATATTAATACACTCTTTAGCGGAGTTTTGTGCACGTCTGCTTATATTTATGTATACGAGGAAACTTAAAAACCATTAATTTACATATTCAATATGAATTATTTTTATGTAATCGATTTCAAATCGCTATTTGCTATTAGTTTTGTGGGAATGGAAGCTGGAAAAATGAAGCGTATTGCAGCCGTTATTTTCATTTAAAGCCTTTGACCTTGGATCGTTAAAGAAAGCGCTGTCTATCAGAGTAGTTTTTACTGATTCAGGTGGGCGTACGTGAAATAATATACAGAGGTCGATTTGAATAAATATTTGCATAGATTTTGTGGGAAAAGTATTCAGTGCAAAAGAAAAAGACCACTTATCAACGGCAAAACCGAAATGGATGAAATGTGATATTAAAATTTCATAAGCCTACTTTATAAAATGAAACACTATTAACATAACTAGAAACAAATATTGTAAAATGCAACTACGTCATAACTACCGGGCACATTATGTTTTATCAACGCCGCCATGGCATGTACGTTTCAGAATATACCAGATTTTGCATTTAATTTTGAGTTTCGGATTGTATGTTTAAGTGTGGAATTTACTGGATATCTAAATGGGGTAATTTTTCTAACAATACCATAGTCATTTATGCACAAATATAACTGTTTTCAGCGGATATGGGCCAGCATCTTAAGTGGTGTGGGACGAAAGATATTTGCAGCGACTGACTGAACGGCGTTGAATTCCTTTTGGTCGGCCCCCGTTACAGAAGAGTGATGCTGGCATTCCGGTCACGATTAAATCGACGACTACGTACAACGCGGATAAACCACTCACACCTTCGTCGTGGTGTCAAGCTCAAGTCGAAGTAATTTTTCTCTCCGGGTACAACACGGTTAAAGTCAAGGAGGCACACTAGTAGTAGTAGGCTTAGACGAAATTTTCCTCCGATTCCACTCATTATGAACTCGAGAGGGAAGCCATCCCTTTGAGGTAGACAGCAGTAATGGGGAAAGTAGTCGAAGATCCATCTAAACTTGTTTGTGCAAGATTTAAGCGCTTTAACCCTGAGCATTGAAAGCAATCCACCTTCCTCCCCCTCTCAACGAAACAAATCACTCTGCCTGAATATTAGAAAATGCTCTGCTGGGACTTTCCTTAATATTATTTGGTCTTTACCTCTTTCAAGTACACATCACAATAAAGACGCATCGTCACTAAAACTTCTCGTCACTTTTACTTCACATTTTACTTCCTAATGCGCTCACTAAATTTGGAAATAGCTAAACGAAAGAAAAATATGAAATGTCTTCGATATAGGCGATAATTCTGGACTTAATATTTTTATGGACGGTCTTGAATGTGTTCGTGAGAAGTTAAGGAGAAAAAATTAAGTCCCAACTTTAATTTGTTTGGGATGAATTTATAGTTCACGTATCAATTTTTGGAGGATTATAAAGTGAATTTTCTTAAAGTATCTAAAAAAAATCATTGCGTATCTATGTCATTACTCCATAGGCTTTCCATGCTACGTGCACGTAATATTTTAAGTACCTTAAGATTTTAAGTACCTTAAATAACTTAAGGTCATTAGTTTTCTTACAATTTGAGTGATTAGTTCATAACAATGCTCCAGATTCCAGAAATACAAAATACTACAGTATTATTTCCGATAAGGAATCAACCAAAACATTGACTTTGATTCTCGAATATTCTAAATTCAGTCTAATACCGATAAAACCCTGTATACTTTGAAATTATGGAATTGGTGTTCATTTCGTCCAAAATTTTAAGAAAGATCAGGTGGTTCACAAGAAGGGAGGGCTAGGTGAATTGAAGTCGTTACCTTTGGAAGTCTTACGCGGCACTCCGCTGCATCGATATACCCGCAACGTACATTAGCAACTCACTTCTGTCCCATACCACCCTTACCCCTAATGCCCCATGCGCTCATTCCAGCAAACCTTCCAACCCACCTCCATTCCTTTCCAGTTCCTCCCCTCCAATCACCCCCTTTGCCGACCGACCACGCCTTTCCAGCCTCCGCCCCACGCCTCTTTTTCCACCCCGACGCGAACAACGCCACCCAGGTCGACTCGCCCGCCCATTTCTGCGATTATAAATCTCCGTGCGATGGCGTTACTACACGGCACGAGATTCCAGGTTACATGGCTGGCACCTGAGATGATGACACTCGCAACAGGGGAGGAGGGATGTTTGGGGGAGAGGATGGGCGGTGGGAGAGGAAGCGAGAACCGCGAATTGTAGACGGAGAGAGGGGGAAGCACTTCTAGTCTAGGGAGGGAGAGAGAATGTGAAATGTGTATGATATACATAGTTATGGTAAAGGATGTTAGAACCCTGCGTTAAATGAACAGTATTTTAGAAAGCCGTAAGTTGCCCTGGATTCGAGAGATAGATAGATATACATTGAATCTGATACATTGATATTGAAACAATTCACCATTCCATCTTTTACTAATATTCGAGATAAAAATAACTAAACACCAATTCCACTGTTTTCTAATTAATATTGAATTCATTATTTTTGAAACGTTATTAAATTTTAATTTATTCGATATCAATAATTTGTTCATTAAAATTATTGCCGCGGTATTACTCTAGATTGCCCATGAAAACCTTTTTGAACTCTAAGAAATATTACACCTCTCTGTAACGGTTAAGGAGAATCTATTTTATAGTTATGATATGCACGTGGTTAGAGAGAATCTATTTTAGTATTCATAGGGTGGATACGCTGCTTCCTAATCTTGCTGTCATCATCTAGTTATTCTGGCAACAGTGCACAGACGTCATGCATTGTCTTGATACCTCATTGCCTGATTTTGATATTCTATTTAAATATAAGATAATTTTATCATTATAGGCCTATTCACTTGAGTAAATAGATAAACATGATAGAAGGACGACAATGTTCTCTGTTTATAACCTCTGAACATCACGAAAATCTCTTGGTTGTTGTTTTTCAAATATTAACTCACGAATAATTCGCATAGAGAATCTTTAGAGACAAGATACACTAAAAAAATCAATATAATTTGCAAGTAAGACGTTAATTAGTGTTGCAGCTAGAGTAAGAGAAACGCAAAAATTGTAATATGGTCGCTTTGGAAATTGCGGGTCTTAGCTGGAGCGACCACTCAAAAAAGTATTTTCTGCAAAGCGATTCCTCAAATGAAAAATCTCATACTCGCAGGGTCAATTGTGAATGACATGGATAGAGATTTATCTGATAAAGTTGCCCACGGATTCGACTTTTAATATGTAATACCAGTGATAACGGCGGTAGTTCTGATGGACACATGCACGACTAAAGGAGGGAATAGTACCTTGCCTGATTTTGTATAATTAAATAGTAGTAGTGGCGTATAGGTGTGATCGCATTTTACCTGGTGAACGAGCAAGTAATATTCAGAACATCAAGAAAATACTAGAATAGGTTAGTCTGATAGGTTCATTAGTATACGATGATTTGTTGGAGTATGTTTTTTTATTTTATGCATGATTTCAAAACCTTTATACACTTATAATTCAAAATTTTTGCCATTTGGAATATGAACTAGGGCAATGTATTTTGTAAACGGATCAAATGTATATTAGAATTGGTTGATGAATTAGTGCTCTTATCCGTAATACAGCTGGTTATGTAAGATTTTGTTTTGACTCATTGAATGGGATTTACATTTGAAAGAAAATTATTAATTTAGAACAAGGTTCGGAATAGCTCACTATATGTGAGGCATGATTACCAGATCCTTAGCATGAACACACTTTGAATTCGTTTAAAGGATTTTTAAATCCACCCGCAACCTTATAATACGGGTGAATCCGAGGCTGCTAGTGGCATAAAAATGTTTCCGTGGTCAATCAGCCGGGATCAAGTGGTAAACTTGGTCCGCGCCTCGGGAATCACTGTTGGAGTGCAAAATAGATTTATGAGCAAAGGTAGAATCCACCTACCTATTATATATTATGGAAGTCAGAGATTCTATAAATTGAAAATAAACAGTTTAGTAAGAATGGTGGTACCTTTACAGGAAGTTAGTTTAAGTGAGTAAGGATGTTTATGCAACCAGCGCAGCGGAAATGCTTTGCATATTGCATTGCCATTAATCCACCTGTTTACACGGCTACCCACGAGAGATCCTTGATATAAGATTCTCTCGCGCCATCCCATTAGTTAGGGTGACTCCCTGCAAGGGTAGGACATCTAAAACTTAAATATCTTCAAAAACTCGAGGCAAATTGTTCATCAAGGAAAGGTAAACTTGCCAAAAGTTATACGCATTCGTTTGTATTGATGCATTTTGATTCTGTTCCATTTATGCATTTCTTTGTTGCCTGTGAACAGTAAGGAGCTGTAAGCGCATTTTATAAGAAGTTGAATTACAAAAAACAGCCTATTTTCGGGGATAAAGCCTCTGAATCCATTGTAGTGGGGTCGTTAAATTAACTGATTGTAAAGCGTTCTCCGGAAACGGCGGAAGGCTATTGATAAGCGTTATTTCATGCTAATTATTTCGTTGGAAACTTTTAGTGTGAATCATGCCGTTAGCTTATATAAACAAGTCATATTTTTTAAAGTTTCCCTAAATGCATCCATTAGCGTGGAGTCATCAGTCATGGACGTGCGGAAGTCTCCGCCGCACTTGAAACGACTTGACGGCGAACGAGAGTAATTGCATGGATGATGAGAGAGTGCGTATTTTATTCATGCGGTAACGTAAAACCTCCGGAGATGTCCGTCAGTTAATTAAATCGTGCGCCCATCCACTTATGCTGATGCGTCGGGGGATGCTGCCTTTGAAAGTGGTACCAGTTGCGTAATCTATGAGGGTTTTAGCTGTTGGCCACATCAGGCTACGAAAGAAAGAAATTTATCGCGCATTTACCTGTCACGTATTGGAAAATTGAGGATTGCGATATATATTTAGTCGGAAAACGATTGGAAAAAACTCCACAGGTTTCTTGTTAAACTCTAGGAGAGGAGTGTTCAATCATTGTGGCAACATAAATTGAAGGAAACTTCACAAAAGGTGAAGGGAGAGTGAACAAACTCTATATATATTTTTCTTCTTCTTATAAATGTCTCATCAGGCGTAATGAATTAAGTTTTGTGATACCGACGAATATATCTGGAAGTAAATTTTGTGTTGACACATATTTGAAAGGAGCATGAGGATTTTTAGCCTCATTTCAAATTTTATAACCTCGTAAACGGATTTAATAATTAATGTTGTGCAAGCCATGTGAAAATGAGGAAATTAAGGATACACAACCTTTATAAATGGAAGAAAAAACGTATATATTCTTGCCTTTCTCAAATAATTTGTTACCATGTGTCCCTTTATAGCTGGAGATAATATCGTGATATAATTTTCAATCTCTCACGTACCCTAAACAAGGGCGGGAATTTTTGAAAATATTCTCATTTCAGAATTTCAATTATTAAACGTCCAACTGTATCTGAACGGTCTCCAAATTCAATCTGCGCATCAGCTTTTAAGTGTGTGATTCTGTCTAAAAATATCATAGCATTGACTAGCATTAGGTGTTATAGGTTTCTACGAGACAGAAAATTTAGTATAATAGGTTGTTTATCGAATTAAGTTATGCCCCTAATGATAGAAGAGCAGTTAGTAATCTCTTATTTCTGATAAAATAATTCCTTCTCAACTTTTTTTCAAAGTTTTTATTTTGAAATTTTCAAAGTACAATTCTTTTTTAATAGTGTGATTTAAGAATGGACGTTTTCTGGGAGTTCAAGCGATACAATTCCCTTTTGTCAACTAGTATATCCATAATTGTATTTTTTATAGTTCCCAAATTTTTTTCAGCCTGCATACAATTTTATTATTACACATTTTAACTTTTACTGGGTGGGTGAATTTAATATTTATCTCCTCTGTTAGCATATCAATTAGTGAATTGTTACTATTCTAGAGTCTTAGCCTGGTTCTCTATCGATATACAGCATGATAAAAAGCCTTCTTCAGTGGAGTGAGAGTGTGGGAGGCGACGCTAGACAATGGGGTAATTTTGGAAATGGAAGGTTTAGCATTGTCCACGAAAATTCCGCTCTCTCCCCCATCCTCTTTCTCCTCCGCTCTCCCTTCCTCCTTCGCTGTTTCCTCCTCACCTCACTCTCACTTTCTCCCTCCTTCCATTTCTCCCCCTGCGCCCCCGTCACTTCCCTTCCATCGCTAAAACCCATTCGCGCCCAGGGGATTAGACTCACGTCGGGCGTTAATCGTTCATATTCATCGGTAGACGCCCTAAAGGTGGGCAGGGACATGGAGGTGGGAGGAAACGGGCGTCGAGGTGTGGATGAAAGAGCAAGGGGGCGGCCAGGAAGGGAATTTCAAAGAGCGGGCATGTCGGACAGGGGGTGGAAGCGTTTCGGAGGGGGAAGGGGTGGCTGGGAAATGAGGATGATGAGTGCCCGCGGCGAAGGATGGAACGGAGACAGAAGCGGATTTGGGAAATTTCGGGGACCCCCTCGTGCTTTAAATGCCTGCGTCCGAGGCATCAGGCGAGGGCCGTCGATAAAAAAAATAGTCGACCCCCCAGTTACACATGCGAAGTGAACGCGGCGCCCTCTTCGGCTGCGACAAGACTCGGGTGAAAACGAGACCTTGGGCAGGTGATGAATGTTGGCAATATTAAAACACCGAGCACCGTCAAAAATTCTAAAAAGGAAGGGGCGTTTAAGTTGTGTGAATCGAAATTGCTGGAGGAATTAACCACTCGTGAAAAAATCCACATTTCTCTCGACAACTAAAAATTCTGTAAAAATTTTAATACGGGCCGAGAATATAAAATATTCTTTGTTGTGATATACATAAAAACTTTCATTTCTATCTATTTTATGATTTAAAAGCTAATATGGCGATGGACCATGACTTTACCCGTTAATAAAACACTAATTCTTGAAACATCACTTCTGGAAGTTTCCATAGATGAACCTAGGGTAATCTATCTGGTGAACCGACCTTCTATTATAGCTAGGGTGACCCGTTTGAAAGCAGTTTTCACTCATATATTCATGCAAAGAGAAATTAATAACTATGTAAATATATCATCTTTTCATCATATGTACTCTGAGTTTTTCAATTCAAGTATGAACAATTGAAATGGTTATGTCCAATAGCGCTCTATTACTGTATTTTTTAGATTTCTTATATTCAAATTAGGCCAAAAGTAAACCAAACGAAACTCTTGTTAAGGTTTTACGAGATTTATTTCCTAACTTGGTTATACTAAACATATGGATGGCTATATTCTTTAATTCTTCCAAATTTCCCTATCCCCATGCAAAATCATTCGTTTAAGGAACAGGAAATAGCCAACTCTTTTCATTACTATTTTTTATCGGTCAGCTCTCATCAATTTTACATACTATTTCTATGATAGTGTGTCACACTTTCTGCCTGATAATGGGAATCGAGGTGGATAAATTCAATAGGTATATGTCCACGTAAAATATGAGTATCCATGAGTTTCCAAACCTTTGTTGCAAAATAATTCAAGAAAAAGATTTCTTCTATGAAATATTATTTGGTCAAAGATGAATTGTAGTAAGATCGCATCCTACCATGAAAGCAATATTTTATGGGTACATTAAATATTTTGTCTATGACTGACAATTCTTTTAGAAAAAAACATTGAGGAATGGATTTTCAACATTAGATGAAAGATTGGACACGCCCCAAAAAAATTTAGTTTCTTTAATAAATAGAAAATCGAATTAATTAGAGTTATAGAATGTATATTTCAAAAAGAAAAATATTTTTTTAAAGTAACATAGTGTCAATTAATACGCAACGTATATTAAGACGCAGAATCTAAACCTGTGTACGTTTCCAAAAATGTGGCAAATAAAATTGGAACAGCTTAACCATGCGCCAGAAGGTCAATAGTAATTATCCTATTATGATGAATTATTGACGAGGTAAAATATGTAATTATGCAGAAAGTAGTCACGTACATACAAAATAAACTTTATGAAAGATTGGAGATATGATGGGTAGCTTTCTGGGCTCCTCTTTGTACGCATATGTATGTATGCAAAATAGAAAATTGGATTCAGGAAAGGAGCGAATGAAGAAGAAATGTGACGGGCCCATGAAGGCAGCGGAAAAAATCGGGGAACTGTTGACGATGGCAAAGGAGTGCATGCATGCATAGTGCAGTAAATCCGTCTCTTGATAACGGGCCTCGGTGGCTGTGAATCACTTGACCACCGGAAACTAAAAATATACAGGCACAGGCGAAGGAGTATCCACTCGAATGAAATTAACGAAGGAAATGAAAAGAGGCGAGCGGAGAAGGGGGTGATGGGGCGAGGGAGAAGAGGATAGCGGACGTGCAAAGGGCAGAAAGAAGGGGTGCATGGAGGGGGCGGGGAGGGGGTGAGCGGGAGGAGGAGAGAGCTTGAGAGGGAGAGAGCGCGCTGATCCAAAGCTTTCGATGGGCTGGATCCACGGTAATCGCGGAGCATTAGTCCGCCTTGTTTGCGGCCATGTCGGGTGCACCGCCCCCCCCCCATCTTCCTCACCCCTCTTCCTCTCCTCCCCTGCCCCTGGCCTCCCTCCTCTCCCCTCCATCCCCTCATACCCCCTCCCGAGCACTCAACCCCCCAACCCCGTGGCCTTTCTCCCTCACGCCGCCCCCGCAAACTCGAACCCGCGCCTTTCCCTCACCCACCCTCATCCCCACCCCTTGCTTCGTCCCGTGCCTCCTCATCCCCCTCGGCAGACCACTTTCTACCTCCCCCAAAATGCACATTCCTCCTTCCCCTTCCTCCCAACCCGATCACATGCTCCCCCGGTGGGGGCGACCGCCTAGCCCTTTTGTTTCTCCCAGTCTTATGCATGCCCTCTCCCCTCGTGACTCCTCTGTCTAACCACTATTCCCCCCATCCCGGCATTCTCAGGCGTTTTTTCACTCGGAAATTAGCGTTATTGCATAATTATGTGTACGTTGATTCCGGCCTCCGACGGGAAACTCCACGACGCTATGAATACTAGTGACATGTACACGCACCTTTCGGGTCAATAAAGTAAAAGGACACATTGACTTGACGGTTTATGGAAAAGGCGAAGATTACCAGGGCAGCTGCGCGTTACTATGCATTGTGGGCAGTGAAGTTTTTATTCTTTCTCCAATTGGATGTCAATCCTTATTGGGCCACAAAAATATAAAATGATTCATCGCTTATCATATTTTCAAACGATGACATGTAAACAGGTTGCTTTTTCGAAAATATATACGACTTCAAAATATTTAGAGGAATGTACTTTGTTCATCTATCCACTAGAGTAAATAGTATTTTTTAAATATGTACTGATTCTGATATGATATATGCGGCTCTCGTGTATGGGTAATAAATACCAATATTTTATTTTGTTCTAACCCAAAATTAATTACCTTTTCAAATGCTGATGCATTATGCATTTAATTTCTTTATTCCACCCGTAATTCCTAATTATTGGACTTTTACTAAAAAAATCATCGATATATAAGTGCGCTTAATTTTCGTTAAATAAATGTTCCTTACAAAGAATTATCCTAGAGGCATACAAAAAGTAAGTTTGTTATTAACCATAGCAAACAAATCATATCATAGCTCTTCCACTAAAATCTGCCAATTTATAATGAAAAAAATAGAACATTCATTTTTTTCCTATTCTCTTTCATATTTTGTTCACGACCAGGAAGAATTTTTACCACATATTACTATGGGTTTGGAATTCCACTTCTGTGGTTTATATTTTCAGCGTTCCACCCTAAGGCGTGAAAAATGCCATTTTAAGGTACCCAAGAACATCGCAGACGCGGGGAATTTTGTGCACTGATTCAATGAGTCAACACCAACGTTTTAGTGCCAATTATTATTGCTTATCGATCCATAAGCCATGGAAGTGATTTAAGCTTTATTTATATAAGTATATAATATACATAATGCATATAATGCATATATTTAATATATATAATATATTAAATATTTTTATAATATTTTTTGTCTATAAAATATTTTTATAATATATATTATATTTAATATATATATTATATATATTATTTATAATATGTATATATATATATTTTTCACGAGAAAGCATCAAAATTTAATGGCTGCATTCGTGTAATATACACACGTATACATTAAACAATGTATATGTTGTTTCCGACACATTATCTTTGACTAAAACTGGTGACTTAACAGATGTCTTCCTCGCACGAATATTAATGGATAGCATTTGTAACTTTTCACCGTTTACTAAGAATGACTATTTAATGGTACGCATTATATTTATTGCTTTCCTTTTCTGAAAACAACATTTTAAAAAGTAACTCCATTCCAAGGACATATATCTTATTTCCAGTTTTCAGGGAAATTTTACGCCAGTGTCTCATTAAATTAAGGACATGATCTCTTTACTAAAAACCCTTACCCCTTTAAAAACCCTTAGATCTCATTCAAAAATTGCACCCTAGAGAGACACTTCTAATGCAAGTAACACTTTTTATTTTGCCAACTGCCTAAAAAACCGATATAAATTTGGATTCATTCGTTCTTAAATTTAAAATTAATACCCTAGAAGTAAAAAAGGGAGCTTTGACCTTCAACCTAGTTCTGCACTTAATATATGTTGCTATTATTTGGAGATGAGTGCTAAAAATTGGACAATTTATTCACACAAGCGATGTTTTAAAATCATAACCGAATTTTCATAATATTATGCGTCATGCATCAGATTAAGTATACGCATTTTTCTAAGGTAGCATTAGAAAAGCTCATGTAATTTTACGGTGATATGAATGCACCTGAGGTCTCGGTCTAACCCAATAATTTTCAAACGAATACTTTGCCAATAATCTCTCCTCACACCCCCCTCCAATACATGAAAACACCAACCCATCCTAGAAGAAAGAGAGGATTTTTAAGCCATCCTAATGTTGTTCTGTCTGGAGTGTTCACTTACTTTTCGATTTAGTTTTCGGGGTAATCATAAGATATAGTATATGAAATGAAAGTTATAAAGCTCTAATACGTGTAATGAATCCTCAGCTGTGCAGTAGTGCACCTTAAAATAAGGATAATATTTCAAAGAAATCTCTCATTCAAAAGTGCATGAAGGTCATGGTTCTTCGTTTGGAACGGTATGGCATGAATGATTCTCCATTTATATGAAACTGAACTTGTCGAAAAATAGGCAAAAAATGATGAACAAGTAATTGTATCGAATCCCCCTCCATTTAACTATCAAACAGAATCACATTACACTAGCCAAATTAAACGAAACAGTATTGAAGGAACAGGTTCCCCTACCCTAAATTGTGAATTCCACACGCCTCGGCTTATTATTGGAAGTATTCTAGCCCAATCAAACCGTCCTTTGGGTTAATTACTATTTTAATGTTGTTTTTATTGTGCAATACATTTTAAATAGATTGCATGAAGTAGTTCACATCCACATGAAGTATTTCATGTGAATGTGAACAGTCCGGTACTTCAGCTATTCATCATCATCTGCGATCATATTTTGACGATGACGAAAAAGTGATATATGAAACTTGATGTTTTCAGACAACTTTGTGTTACTTAAATTGTATGAATTATATAAAGTAAAGTATATTTAAAAGTCTAGTTGTTCTAATGTGTATTATGAGGTTAAATGATATTTTTTGCCATGCTTTTTGGGGCTTAGGAGTGCAATAGAGGCAAGGTTCAAAAACCAACAATTACCAGTAAGACGACTGCTAATCATTAAGTTCAAAAGGGGGTTTGAGCTACCACGAGAGAGGTGCTATGTTGGATTTCCTTAAACTATTTGATATTATTTGGAACCACCTGAGAGTTATGCGAATCTTCGAAATGGCTGTGCCTTACCTTTACCCCCCTCTAGCCTTTCCATCCTCACCAATGACGTCGTGCCTGAGTCTTTATTGGGCAATTCAAACTCTTTATGGAGTCCCTCCCTCTTAACCCTCTTCATTTGAAAGTCTCTCGCTTTCTCTTCTCATTTTCACCCACCCAAACGTTTGACCAATGTGAGTCCTAAATTACCCTCTGCCTCCTAGAACATAATACACCTGGCTGTATTCATCTTGAAAATGACTAGCATGCGACGAAATCTGCTTAGAAAAAAATCTGTGGACATAACAAAGTTTATTTTATTCATAACTCAGTCTTTATCAGAAATCGAGTGTCTTTGTTATCATTTGTAACATTAATAAACCCGCTGGTTATTCTAAAATCTTCAATTTCTCTTCAAGTGATAATCAACTAGACTAGCACTTGTTCCCCACAAAGATTTTGATAACACCGTTCTAATTCAGCGTTAAATGTTTTTAGCACGATATCCGCAGTTCAATGGCATTGATTACTAAGTTCATTATTATTCAACCGGAAAGGTTATTTCCCTACGGTCAGGATAGATCCACGCATAGGTTTGTCCTATAACAGCGATCGTTGCAAGGATCTAACTGTTTAAAAAGAGTATGACGTAATCATAAAGCTTTACCGCAATTTTCCAACATTTATTCATTGGATTTTAAAATGAACGAGAAGTCATTTCAAAATTGATCGTCGTATTTTTTATAATGTAATGTTCTTTAGGGCGCTATAAGTGTATTATATGATTGACTGAAGTATGATCTGTTTGTAGTGTGACACAGAAGAGATAGCATCGCCGGAAGACGATCGTCGTAAACTGAGGGAAACGGTGGACTCAGAAGTCAAAGGATTAAGGAGAGCTCACACCCTCGTGGCAGGCACATCGAGTGAAGACGCCCAAACACTGCTTCCTGTTCTCTAAGTTGTAGACTCTGCACGTTACGTGCATACTTAAAAATGGATTTCCTGTTGAAGAAATATGTCACTGATAATGAAAGTGTTTGTTTATTGCTTGAAAGTAGCGGGAACACACGTGATAGGTGCGTTAGATAATTGGAGTAGTTGCAAGAGCAGATTGACATTCATTGGCCGTGTAAGAGCTCTGAGCTCACATATGGTTCCCCAAGTTGAACTCCGTTATTTTAATTCTCGTCGAAACCAAAGCTATCAATTATAGTCATAAAAGTTGTTAAGTACTGAGTTTAAACATCTATTTATTGGTATAATCGACCACTAGGTTTTGCTACAGTTCGTTCACGGCAAAGTACGTCGTTTCTCGGTGAGTGGTATGATTTGAGAACTTTGCGACTGCTACGTTTATCTCGCATTGCAGCGAGCAACTTTTTAGGAGTGAAAAGAACTGAATGATTATGGTCGCGGTCAAAAGAGAGAAACATTGATGCCGTCAATGGTTCTCTAAAACTTCGCGAGAGCCACCTTTATATCATCGCACAAAATGCAATGGCGATTTAAACGTAACGGATTGTAATTTCCCAGTTCAAGTCCGTGGAATGCTCAATATTTCATGTGCATTTTGCTTGAACACTTCCCCTTAAAATGGGAAGAAAATATGGTCGAACCATTATGACTCTCTGCTTTTGTTGTGGCTCTCAAAGTACTCGTATTATTATGTCATTGAGACATCCACAGCCCTACCTCTTAGTAAAATACAATCTTCAACCAAACTGCAGTTATCTAATGATGTTTTCTAATTCCCTGCGGCAATATTTAATTTTTTGTTATTTAATTATCACAGGGCAAATTACTTCACTCTCCGGAGAATCTTAATAAAGCCATGCACTGCTACTTTTATACCTATATTTTTTCTGGAATGTCATCACGTCGATTTTCCTGCAGGTTAAATTTATGTTTATGGTGCTTGTAATTAGCTTTATATTTGTTGCAATTTCTTCGATGTAGAACTTCAAAATTACTGTGGAGAAACAATTTCAAAGTTTAATGCATATATAGTAGTTCAACACCGTGTTCTTTCCTAAGTAATTTAAACTCCTATTATTTTACTCAACACTCTAAAGCACCCTTGCTTTGTCTCCCCTTTTGTCACCCTTTCGCAGTTTCATTCCACCTTATCCTCCCCATCCACTCTCTAGCTCCCTTTCCTCTCTTTTTCCGTGGTCCCAGAATCCAAGATGCTCTTAATGTTCTCCTCCCCGGTGAGCAACTTTCCCTCTTGAAACCCCAGAACGACCGTTTCATTTAATCCTCTCTTTTACTTTCCCCTCTCCTAAATTCCTTACTTTCGGCCAATTTGTTTGCTACCCTACCCCTGTCACTGTTTCTCCGCCCATCTTCTCCCCACTTTCTCTAAACCATTCCTAATTATCCCCGCCACTGCTAGAAATTCGCAAAGGCCGTGTGCAACTGCTACACCAGGATAACTCAATGTGTTCCGCCCTCCTGCGCGGTGAAAATAAATTCTCCCCATGTGAACCCTTCTCGACTCACCTCACCGAGGAGCTAGTAATAACAGTTTGTGCCGTTAGTCGTAATCTGCGGAAATTCAGAGTAATTACCTAATTGCGAGAGGCATTTACGCAGTTTTCTCTCACGAAGAATCAGCTCTTTTCAAGTACCAAAGAATCTGACGACAACATGACAATTTAAGATTTGGTGTTTAAAATAATATCACCTAACCAAGGATACAGTTTTAGTTTTAGCTATTAGTATTTTGTATCAATAAGCAGATAATAATATTTATTATTATTTCTGAGTATTTCTTATCATATTTGTTGTATTTTCGAAAGTCAGAGAGAATGAATCATTCGAAAAATTGCTGCCATACATGGGATTACCTAGAAGGCAAACTTCTCTATTTCCTTTTCTAAGGAATAATCAAGGAGAAATTTCTCCTTCTTCGACTTTTTATCTAATTATTTGGCTATATGAGTATAAATACATTCATTTCATTTACGTATTCATATCTGGACCCAAATGTCTGTACAGTTTTGTGACTATTTAAATTCAGGTAGCATGTATGAAATTGAGCTGTTTATTTCATCTACTCTTAAATATAATATGAAACTATAATATCTAATATTTGTTATTTCTAGGAAAGTTTTATTAAATGCAAAACTGTAAATACGAGAAAGAGAGTCAAATAAACGAATATAATTTTGTGACATAAACTTCAAGAGGAGTATATCCTCCATTTTATCTGAAAGATGTCGTAAACGGCCATTATTTATCACGTAGTAACAGTATGAATTAGTTCCTTCACACTTTAAAACTTAATGCTTCGCTTTACTTCTTTCTACGTAATTCAAGGTTTATGTAAAAGTACTGATTTATCTTTAGAATGGGATGACTAATTCTGGCACAATTAATGAGAAACATGTTAGAGAAAGATATTAGAAACTTAAGACTATATTAATCTGAGAAAAATAGTAATTATAAATCACTGTAAATAGCTAATGATTATAATTGTGGTTAATTATAACTAAATGTATTATTAACAAAAGAATTTACGTTTTGTCAAAGTCAGCCATTTTCAACTCTGATTTTAGGTTGGAATAATTTTATTCAACGAGATAGCTTATTAGTTTTACCTGGTAGAAATAATGTATTTGTAAAGAAGTATGGAGTAAATTCAACGTTAAACTCGGTAACAAGAAATAGAATGACATCAATGACGAGAAGAGTGAATCACATTGCCTTGTTGAACGGAGAGAACGTAGGTAAGAGACGTGCCTACCTCAGGCGTAGCTCATTCGGAAGGCACTACGATCTAAAGATGAGGACATGCTAGCGTGGAATTTTGAGAGATGAGTTCATATTGGAATACAAAAGCGCAACATTGTAGCTGGAAGAGGAATATTACAGCCAGATTTATCTTAAAAAGAGTCCAATGAGTTCTTTAAGACTTATTGCCGGTGAATATGAGGCCTCTCTGGCTTCTTTCCAAGGAAGTTCACTTTTACGATGTAACGATTTTTTAACGAAAAAAATATTTTCGTTATACATTTTCCTTTCTTAATGTGGTTACTTTAATAGTAAAGATTTATGATTTATGAAGAATGATTTATTTGCAGGCTGACTTACTGACTGAAGCTGTGGGCGAGGATATGGTACTTAATGTCTGCTTGTAATCTAGCCTGACTTAGATATATTTGGAATTCGACACCAAATACAAGGCCTTGTCAGTATCAAGAGAATGAAATTATCTTTCCAAGTGAACTTGAAATAAATAGATTAATTATCACTACACATATTCTCCAAGATTGCAGATGCAAGGGTCTTTGTAAACCTTTAACTTGGGAACGACTCTCTTTTATTTACGTCCAAGACGCAACCGCTGCCCTCGACTGTCGCATTTCCCTTTAGTTACTCCCTCCCCGCTCCTTCTCCCTCCGGCCTCTCGCTCTATCTCCCCCATCTCCGCCTCCCCAGGGCCCCACCCTGCGGCCTCCCAAATCTCAGGCCTCTCCGGCGGGGTGGCTCATCTGCGGGGATTTCGTTTGAGCACCGCGATTAAGGAGAGGGGCCGGAGGGCTGAGAGAGGGGGTGAAGTGTAGGGGGGCCATGAGGTGGAGTAAGGGCGTGTATGGGGGAGGGGATACGCAGGCGAGGTTCTTACAGGGGCGAGGAGGAGGGCCCCGGGCGATCACGGGGCAGGGGCGATCCTTGAAAGGAGCGGGAGGCGGTGGCGGTGGAAAGGGGCGGTTTAAGGAGAAGTGATTCGTAGTTCCTTGATCCACACGGAAGGCTTTTACCGCCCCAGTGATTCTTCAATTAGGGTTCATTCTCCTGCGCGGAACATAATGATTGGTTTAAGGATTTTGAATGTGTGTGTGGGGGCGGGGCAGGGGTGGAGGAGGCGTGGTTCGGTCTGGGGGAGTAACTGCGGGGATATTCTCTCGCTCTCTCTTCCACCCTTTCACGTGCTCACCTCCCTCCTCCCCCCCACATCCCACTTTTAGTCAGGGGCAAAAGCGGGGCTTTGCTCATTTCATCCCGCTTTAAGAGCGGCGATAGAAATCGCCCAAGAGATTGCGGGCCGGGGGTTATTCCCGCGGGGGCCTCGGCTTTGATAGCGCGGGGTTGAGGGGGTGAGATAAAGGTCGCACTAAAAGTTCCATGTACGGCGGTAAACAAGTGAGTCTTTAATTGCCGCTCTCCGCGGAAATAATAATGCCCAACGGTACTTTCTTGGATATCCAAAACGATTATGGTGCATAACTTCTCAATAGATCGCTGCTTAAAGAAAGTATGTGTCGGATAGAAATACCATAACCTGAAAATTAGGTAAGATCTCTTTAGCTTTGCAGCTATTTATTACGAGATAGAAAGATAACAAATTGTTTGGCATCAGGTATGAGATAACTCGTGATTGTATCCAAACCGAGCCAAATTCGGCGGAAAAAGAAACTGTCCTTCTTAGAGCACAAAATATCGATAAGAATAATTTGACGAGGTAGCTAGAAATTCCCTGCTTTCATGTGAAAAATATAGCACCGCTATCGCAAGATTGCTATCATCTGCAAAATATTTTCCTATCGCAGGGTCGATACTTGGGTCAAATTATTACAGTGTGCTTTTAGGCGCCGACTTCAGTAAAACATTAACCTATTGCAATAATCTAGATCAAAATATTATGCCAAGAACTTGAGTTTCTTTTCCTGAATATGACTATATACAATAAATCAGATAATTTATCTGACTATCTTTAATCTGTTTAGTCCATTCGCCATTGTCTGAAGGCGCTAGGGTGAAAATGTATTCATTATTGCTGATGCACACATTCATCAAAGTGATTGGAAAAAAATATTTATTAATGGCGGCAATACACGTGCAACTAATAATTGTGAATCTTAACGGTTTGAGATGACTGAATATTTTTGCGTCAAATTAAGCCACACAAGCCACGGATGAAAACTTGCACTCCGAATCGGACTTTAATAATATCGGTAATGAAAAAATAGTAACTTAGTGATTCCACAAAACATTTTCTGTGGAATCACAAAATTAGCTATTTTTACATTTCCAATGTGAATCGATTCCATAGAATTAAGCCTGAA
The DNA here is from genome assembly GCF_022747635.1 of Hetaerina americana. Taxonomy (NCBI): domain Eukaryota; kingdom Metazoa; phylum Arthropoda; class Insecta; order Odonata; family Calopterygidae; genus Hetaerina; species Hetaerina americana. The sequence goes on along the minus strand of NW_027286752.1, from coordinate 682,024 downwards.
ACCATCAATTTAATAATTTAGTCAGAATTTTTACTATGAATCCTATTTTTACTGGCAGACTGAAGTCTTTAGTTTTCATATGGTATTGTACGTTATCATATGTGGTTTTATCTTGATCTTTTCTTCTATTATACATAACTCAGTCTTTATACTTAGAGTGAATTTTTCTAAGTCCATATTATATATATATATATATATATATTATATATATATATATATATTTTATAATAAGGTAAGTTTAGCAGCCTATACTTATTTTTTTATAACTGTGTAATTCACTTTAAATAATACCATTAAAACCAAATTCAAATATCCAATTAGATCCAAATATTCAAATCGAAAATCAAATGAGCACAAGAGAGAAATATTTTGATACTCACGACCCTTCTTGTTTTCTATTGACATTGATGATGGTTTTAGGTGTTTCGATTCCGTTGCGTGCTGCATTCATTAGATAGTCTGTAATAGCTGGCCTGAAAACGACCTCTAACGTGGGCAAGTCAGAGCGTATATGATGCTTCATCTCAGTGGAAAATGGCCTCAGCAGTCGTTATACTTATTTCAATATTCTCATATATACGTATACCCATTTTTCAAGGAACGTTTTCTAACAATTTCAATTGTTTTGTGAACTTGCTGAAGGTTTTCGCAATACTTAGAAGTGACTAGTCGTCATGAAACGTCCGAATCTACGATTAAATAGGTACGATGCCTTAATTTAAATAGCCCCATTTTATTGAACATGCCTGCAAGTAATGAATTAAGATATTAGCTCTATTTGCACCTTGTATATTCACGCACTTTACTTTCATCAAACTTCTTTCACGTCAGAAATGCACAACGGCCGATATCATCTATGTATTGAAAACTCCTTTTTTAATTAAATAAATGGGCTGTTCTAATTGGTTATGTTCTTAGTTGAGTTTAAATTATGTTGTTCCATTACTTCAAATCTGCCTCCATTTAATTAATACATACCGTTGAGAATAAGATATCCAGGGACTAAAAACTATATAAAGAAATCGTTCCATATGATGAAATGATCATACAAGTCAAGAGCCACCACAAAATGGCTGGGCTTACTTCAAGTATGCGTAGGAACACAGGAAGACGAGAACTCCGTGAGCAGGTCAACAGGAAGGACAGCCAAGTTCTAAAAAGAAATCTTCCAAACACACACAAGGAGTCACCCTCGTTTTCTAGAACTCCAAAACGACATTAGACGCTCCTCGAGAAAACTTCCCGGTGTCGCAGAGGCTTTCGCCTTGTGTTTTCACTTCCAGGGTGGCCGATGGCGGTCGAGAGGCCCGAGGGAGGATGTGGGAGCAAATTGAATGTCGAGCCTTCTTTACGGGCGTTTGGACAAGTGAGAACCGTCGAGTTTTGCGGCGTGGAGTGTCGGTTTGAAGTGGCAGTGGGTTTATGGAGTGTACGCGGGGTGTCTTGGGGAGCGGGGGAGGGAAGGAGAGTTCGGATTCGGAATAGGACAGTGGAACCTCTGTGTAGGGGCGTCCGCGCACTTGCGGGGGCCTCTGTTTACCTTTGTCCCCGCCGATCCCTGCCTTCCCCTTCCCTCAGCGGCACTGCCCGGCCAACCACCCTCGTCGCCATTTATCATCCCTCCTCCGCCAACCAACCCCGTTTCCCTTCCCCCATCCACGAAACTAGAAAGATTCCATGTCTATCTCCTTAGAAGTCGTTCGGGTGTGGCCATCCATATCTCGTGGTACGTTACTTCGCGAGTGATTTGCACGGGAAACGCGAGGAGAGCGAGCCGGAGTACGTCACCTCGGCGGGTCTCGCCGAAGTAAACGGCAGGTAACGGTGCACACAAATGCTCGAAATCTGAACCCTTCCCGCTTTGCCCAAATGTGCGTATTCAAGTCCAACCACGTTGAATTCGGATTCGTATTCTTTTTTTAAGTGTATGGGCGACTGTATTCTTTTAAACGCTTTTTTCCCGCCGTCGCATTAAATTTCGTGTCTAAGCAAATGGTTTGTCAATCTAATAGTGAGCTGGAAAATATTCTCGCAAGTAGTGTTATGAAAATTAAATCAACTTCAATTACAAGCAAGCAGTTGGGTGGGCTGAGAGAAGGGGATAAATTACCTGCTATAGGTATGTGACAACACAAAGTGAGTACATATGTTGAAAAGCTATTTTTTAAAGGCGTAATTAGAAGTAATTTACTATTTGTGAAAATGTACCAAATTAACCCTTTAAGCTTTAGGGGATCAATTATAACTAAACCCTAATAACTAAAGAGAAACACTTCCTTGAAATTAATGAGATAAGAACTATTAATCGTAAGAATAAGAAGAATGATTTGATTACCAATGCCTCCACTTTTACATTATCTCCGCTGGCATATTTTATATAGAGTGACCCGAAATAGGTGTAATTTTTCCGGAATGACACGCATACGTGTAAATAATTGCCTAGCAATGAACCGTTTGTGTCTATGATTCAATTGAATCCAAGCCGTCCTCATGGCTTGATTATCGCTTTCAAATGAAAAAAATTCATCTGCTTCAAACGGCTGAAGTAAGGATGACTCTAGGAATAGCTATTTATTCGTTGGTCGGGAAGATTAGGGTTGTCTTTTTAGTAAATGTTATTCGAGATGTTTAATGGATTCGATTTGTTAAATATGTACTCATTTCATCTTATATTTTTTAAATTTATTATGTTTTCTTTTTCTCATACACAAATTTATCTCTCTTAAACCCTCCCTCAAGAATACGACACAATACAAGGGTATCAAAAATGCATTTTCACTTCATGAAAAAGCTTGAATAAAAAACCTCTCTTTCGACTCATTAGGACACCTTTGAGGAAGAAAGTTTGCCTGAAACTATTCATATCTATTTAAATGCGATACCTGTAAAATCATGAGAGGTTAAAAATGAATACCAAACCATGGCTGTCGAAAATTGTGGAGTAGTTAAAGTGTATAGCCATTCATGCCTGAGTTGTGGAAAAAGTTGTCAGGAAAAATCTTTTCATTTAATTATAAATCAACAGAGCTTATACACCATAAAATTACACTAGGTTACGATTTTTTGTTTTAAAAGACTAGACTGGAAAAGGTTGTATTTTTTAGTATATTTTGTTTAACCACGTTATCTATGAATTATTTTAATACCGAGTAGTGCACTTCAGTATTAATCAACTCTTTGAAAACAAAGATAAAACGTTGGCCGCTCTTTTACGCAAACGTGGTCCTCAAACAGGAAAGAGTGATGATGACGCACAGGTTATTGTCACGAATGTCAAAACATTAGTGAATTTTATGGTATGCAATTTTTAAATGTTAAAAAGAAGCACATTACCTCAGGGCCACATTTAGAAGCCTTTCAATTTCATTATGATTAATCACGGGCCCACGGGCAATTCATGCAACTGATTGGCTACAATTGGCTGCAGGTGATTGGCTAATCATAGGAACATCTCTTCATTGCTCTCGCTAAGTAAATATTGAAAATTGGTACCGTATGCCTCCGCATAATTTTGAATGAATATGAGATGTTCTTCAAAAATTATCGCCATTATTTACATTAATGCAATTGTTTATAATAAATCAAGAAAGGTTATCCTTCAGCTTCAAAACAACCGCATCATCTAGTTACATTCATGCACATCGAGTTAAATGTTTTCCTACTTTTTATTTCTATCCTAGTCATGATTTCGCCAAGTTATCCTTTGCCGATTGGGTTACCCGGTCATCAATGTATTCTTCCCCTAATTTCAAAGGCCTTGGGGTCAAGTCTCGCCTCAACCATGGATATTTGTATTGAGTTAAATGACAAAGGGGTCCTCATGAGTTTAAGATTGCTATTAATAAAGATATTATTACTATTATTACACTTTTCCCAGTTCATGAAATACGTTTTTAATGCACATCCACATTTCGGCCTCTGATTTACACAGCATATGAGGTCTTATTTTTACAATAAAGTTGTTAATTGCCACATTCAAATTCAGTTCAATTCACATTCAATTCGTTTAAATAGAGCTATTAGATATCCAAATTTCGCATTATCCGAATAATTGTGCTTTTCACATATTTAAAATAAACGGCAGTATTCATTGTGCAATCCTCACGTACGGGCATTGTAAATCTCATGTGTTATCAAATATTGAGTGTGGTAGCGATATAGGACTCGTACCCATTGCTGTTGCTATTGCTATTGAATACAAACCAGCTGTTGAACGTATTTTTCTTCATACCAAATGGTAGAGAGCAGAAAAATTCTATAGACAAAATGGTAGGGAGAAATATGCAATAGTTGCGTCTTCTAAAAAAAAATTCTCGCTTTTCTCAAAAAAGTAAACCCGACAGGAATTTGTCTTTGAGTTGGCCACGGGTGTGTATGTTCATCCTCCCCCCACTGCCCGTCTATTTCCTCTTCCCCTGAGACGAATAAAGGAGGCGAGCAGTTTGAAAGTTGAAGGACAGAGACAGGGGAGCTCGAGAAAGAGGACTTTGAGAATGTAAGACGCGTGGGAGGGGTAGGAGTTAGGAAAAACATGTGGTAGGGGTGGGCGGAGAAAGTAAAATGTAATTAGAGGTGTGTGGGAGTGTTGGGTGAACAGAAAAACCTTTCATGAGATGGGTCTTCAGGAGTATGTCAAAAGCACACTTTGAGATGCGGAGAGTCAGAGCACAGTAAATCAATGTAGTGAAAACTCAAATATTTTGACCAATAAACAAAAGTTGCTCTTATTAACGGCAACAGTAGTAGTAGTTTTGAGGGGAGGCGACCGACAGCTGAGGTCATTTGCGCCATAGGGGATGGACAGGAAAGGATGAAGGGTGGAGAGAAACCCGGCGTCGGCATTAGCCTACTCTTTACGAAAGGCGCCAAGGGGTCCGCGGCTTAACGTCCCATCCGACGGACGGCGTACTCACCCAAAGTGCCCTCCACAAAGCACCTCAAGTAGGGATCGAGATACCTCTGAAAAATATTCAACACCGCCGGGATTTGAACCCGCGCCCTCAGGGTGGGAAGCCAGTACGTGAGCCCCCGCACCATCTCGATCCAAATAACCAGGAAGTTAGTTAAAAAGTTATCATATGCGACATAAATTCTCATGTGGCAGAAAAGGAAATCGAACTGAAATGAAGAATTTAAAAAATGCAGCTCAAAGTTTAATCAATTGTATAAAAATTAATGTTGAGTGAAAATCTCTCTACAAAGTTAAGATAGAGCAATAGAAAGGCGAGAAAATACCAATTGTTGAAAATTCATTGTTTTGGGGATGGAATATTTCATAATTGTAAAATGTCCTCACATCGGTGAACGTGAGCGGAATACCTCGTTAAAGTAACTGCTAAAGTAATCTCCAGCAGTCCTTTCAATTGGTGAATTGTAATGTACAATAGCTTTTATAGTTAATGAGTAGAAAAAAATGAGTTTTGCCATTTATTTTGAATTAAATTGCATATCCAAAGCACGAGGGTAATACGTACTCAGGTGTTAAAATCTGGGAGTAAATCGAGACAATGGAATGGTGGTGATTTATGCGTAAGATGTGGTGCGATATAATTCAGAAAATTTTCAAAAAACCTTTGCGTCAGGTGTCATAAATTTTACTCTTAAAAGTTGCCAGGGAACGAGTCCCAGAGTGAGTGGGACGGGAGAGATGGTGCCGCTTGACATTCTGAAAGATGGGTGAACGGTTTTTGGTGCACGTTTGGCGTGGGGTGGGGGGCAGGGTGCTCGGGGTGAGTTGGGTTTATGTGTTCCGGGATGGTGGGATGCGGAAAGGGGAGGGGAAGAGCGGGTTGGCGGGCGTGGATAGGAACGCGGGATGTGTAAATGGTCGGGAATGGCGCGGGGGTGCGGGAAAGGGTGTGTGTGTGTGTGGAGGCAAAGGGGAGGTACTCCGACGTGTGTGGCCCCACCCCTTCCCCGTTTCCCTCATACCCACGCCCGGCGGCGCGGTGGGGTGTAATTGAGATTCGCATCTGGAAGACATTCAAACCCATTCAGAGCAGGGCAGGAGTAGGCGCGCGGAGCGATTTGGCTCTCGTCTTCAGAGGGCGCATCCAGTGAGACGTAAGCACTTCACCCACCCTTCCTCTTCTCCCTCCCCCCCCCCATCCTCCCCCTTCCTCTTCTCCCCATTTCACGCCAAACCCTTTCCAACTCTATCCATTTCCCCTTTCCTCCCGGAACCCTTTTGTTTTTCCTTCTCTCCGCGTAATCTTTGGCCGTTCCCCTCCTCCTCAAACCTGCCCCACCCCACCCAACACTCCATCCCCCTCCCCGCACGTGTCTATTTTCCTCGGCTTTTTCAGAGTATTTTCGAGCTTTCTGAGTGTTTCAACGTGGTGATGCGTTAGTTTCCATTTCACCCAATCCCCGCGCGGAGAGTCTCAACAGTCGGTTTCCCGGTGTGGGAATCGGATTCGACTGTTCGATAGCATTGAATATCTCGCAAGTTCTCCGTGTAATTTTTTCCCCCAACCGCCACTCTAATGTGTCCATTCGTGGGATTGGGTACTGTTTCGTTCGCGCGTTTAATTAATAATTTCCTCCAGCCATTAAATTTGCCCTATCAGCGATGCGGGTCGCTCTGGCAAAAGGTGATAATCGGTGCGAAAACGTTTCCAGGTTTTAATTTCAACCCAAGTATAAAAGGAGTCGTTAAAACAGGTATGAGTAAAGTCAGTAAACAAAGACCTATCGGTTTAAATTCAAGTCTGTGGGAGAACCCATGAAGTGTGAGATTAGGAAGCTAATATCTTCGAGCCGCATGCTTTGCTTTAAAAAGCTTACTGCTTCTCTTCAAGTGCCGATTATTCCCGGCTAGCTTTACGGCGGACATAACTTATTCCACTAGCAGCGGTTACTGTGGGAAGCCCTCCATCTTTTTGGCCACTCATGTCGTTAACATATATGGGTAATGAGGCTATGAGAGAATTAGGAATGAGTTCATGGGTCAATAGAAACCCGGCGTCGGAATCTTTACAATTAACACCAATGGGGTCCGAAGTTTAATTTTCCATCCGTTATTTTGCACTTTGGTTAACGAGAAAATTCTGGGATAACCTCTTCATTCAAATAGATCTTTTGTGATACTGCTACGATCATGAGCTTAGCTTAAAGAGTGCCAATGCTTAAAAATAATCAAATACAACGCTGTCATGAGAAGTTATTTTTAACAAAGACTTTCGTGATTCATATGTGAAGTCCATGAGTCCAATGAAATTTTGGAAATTGAACTTTGGTTCATTGTTTAGAAAACAGATGTAACCCTTATACCTTACATACCTAATAATAATTGGACCACCCAAATACTACAATAGAAAGGGTGCCATTTTCGCTGTTATTTTTTATTTTTCCATTAGTTCCATGAATTACTATTCTTAATAACCTTAAAAAAATATTAAATCGACTATTGGACTTTCAAAGGCAAATGAAAATAATTTTTTTTATCCCTAAATTTCGCATTTTTTATAAATATAAACCATAAACACAGTAATCAACCCGAAGGTCGGTTTAGTAGGTGATGTATGTGTATATATATATGTATATATATATATATATACATATATATACACATATATATATATATACCATATATGATTTATATTTATATAAACCATATATAAATATAAATAAATAAATATATAAATATATATAATATAAATATATAAATATAAATATATATATATAAATATTAATATAAACCATAAACACAGTAATCAACCCGAAGGTCGGTTTAGTAGGTGATGTATGTGTGTATATATATATATATATATATATATATATATATATATATATATATATATATATATATATATAAACGAAAAGATGAAATTTAATATAAAAATTAGGGATAACTTCACCATTTGTAGACCAAATGAATTCTGAAGTCATTGATATAGCCTTTAAAATGAAATGTAGCTGTTGACATTTTCTTTTTGCATTGTATTTTACAGCTCATATTTTGCACGCCACCCTCAATTTCTATGCTCATTGCTCATATTCATTGTTCAATAAATAGTTAACGAACGCTCATAACATTACTTAGCACTCTACCTCCTTCGCCTATAATTGTAGTTTGGTATTTTTCTTCACCTGTCAAATCATTCCCTGGGTTTATTACTGAGGTATATTTTTTCGTAAACGCTCACGAGAAAAATTTTGTAACATTCATTGAATGGCGAAATGTTCACTTACTAGCTTCAAATGGCTAATCATTAGGTGATCTCCACTTGGCAGATCGAACCAAATTTCGGTTTAATTTTTTTTTTTATATCTAGGTTATATTCATGTGGTCATATTGATTATGTTATTCTATGTTGAATTCAACAATAAGTATTGACTTTCTGAATTCATCCAAATTTACATCTTTGTTTAACTACGCTGGAAATCCCGACCAACGATGAGTGCTCGCGCTCCAGTTGTGATGTCCATCTCAATTCTGTATGATTGTTTGACTTCTATTTTGGCATGCATAGCCATTTTATTTCCTGTCCTTGAATCTTACTTACTTTAAATATATATGTCGTTAAATATATATATATTTATAAAATTTTCTGATTCGGAAACTTTTCAGACCACCCATGTATATATATATATATATATATATATATATATATTTTTTTTTAAAGGTAATCTACCGGTTAAGGTAGGTTTTTCGATGGACACAACTACCAAACAAATATTTTGTGGCTACTAACAAAACACAACCCTAAATTCTACTCTACACCAGGTCCCTCTTCATCTCTGAGTACTTTCTTCCGCCCTTCATCCCGTCCAACATCCCTATCCTGTTCCTTCCCTTTCCTCTTTTGCCCAACATTCTACCCTCTATCACAGTCTTCAACATCCCACTGCCGGTCAACACCCCCTTCATCCACTTTTCCTGCCTCCATAGGATTGCTCCCAACAAACCCCTCTCTTCGCCCACCATACCAAGTACTTCCTCATTTGTTTTCTTCTCTGTCCATTTCACCTTCTCCATTCTTCTCCACACCCACATTTCAAAAGCCTCCAGTCTACGTCTATCCTCCTGCTTCAATGACCACGTTTCCGCGCCGTACATAGCTACGCTCCATATCAAAGTTTTTACGAGTCTTTTCTTAACATCCTTACTCAAAGACCCCGTCATCAACTCCCTCCTCCTCGTGAAAGCCTCTTTGCCTAGCGCAATTCTTCTCCTTACGTCCCTACTACTTTGACCGTGTTGGTCCAAAACACTACCGAGATACGTAAACTGTTCTACCTGCTCTAGTTTTTGCCCTCCTATTTTAATGTTAAGCTTGCCCTTTTTCTTTCTAGAAAATCGCATAACCTTTGTTTTATTAATGTTGATTCTCATCCCATACCTGTCGCACTGAATTTCCAATTCACTCAGCAATGCTTGCAGCCCCTTGGCTGACTGACAAACTAAAGCTTGGTCATCAGCAAACCTAACTGATTTTACGAATTCCCCGCCCACTTTCATTCCTACCTCTAGTTCTTCCCATGCCTCTTTGATCATTTCCTCTGCATACAGGTTGAACAGCAACGGTGATAATGGGCAACCCTGCCTTACACCCCTTCCTAACACTGCCCATCCTGACTCCCCGTTTCCCACCCGCACCTGAGCAGTCTGAGACATGTACAGGTTGCGGATTAGCCTCCTTTCCCTCCAATCTATTCCTATTTTCTGCAGAATACTCATTAGTTTTTCCCAATTCACTCTATCAAACGCTTTTTCGAAATCTACGAAACAGGCAAATACCTCCTGGTTGTGTTCTATATTCCTCTCGATTAATAATCTCATTACTGCAATGGCATCACGCGTACCTCTCCCCTTCCTAAACCCAAACTGATCATCCCCTAAGTAACCATTTGCCCTACTCTCTATCCTTTTGTTTATGATCCTGAGAACAACTTTAGCTGCGTGGGATATCAAACTAATTGTCCTATAGTCCTCACATGACGTGGCCTTTACCTTTTTCGGAATCGGAACTAAAACTGCTCTCACAAAGTCTTCCGGCCAGATTCCCTCCTCATAAATGCTACGGATCAGCCCATATAGCCTCTTCCTCCCACATTTTCCTAAGCATTTTAAAAGTTCCACGGGAATGTTATCTACCCCCACGGCCTTATTTAGTTTCATCTCCCTTAATGCCCTTTCTATCTCATTGTCTAGTATGCCTGGACCTAAGCTGTCTTCCTCTACGTCATTTTCTTTTTCAATGTCTAACTGTGTTGGTCTGAGTTCTTTACTATACAGTTCTTCTATATACTCCTTCCATCTCTCTTGGATCTTTCCTGCGTCAACTATTACCTTACCCGCCTTATCTCTAACTGTTAGCATAGCTCTTCCTTTCTTACTTCCCGATAACGATTTAACTTTGCTGTACAGCGCACCGATTTCACCCTTCCTCTGGAGACTTTCCATATCCTCGCACTGCGTCTTCCACCATGCGTCTTTTGCCTTATTTGTTGCCCGCCTCAATTTATTGTTCAATTCTTTGTACTTCATTTTGCCTAATTCTGTATTTATATTCTTCCATTTTCGCCGCTCATCCATCTTTGTAATCATCTCATCCGTGATATATATATATATATATATATATATATATATATATATATATATATATATATATATATATATTATATATATATATGTGTGTGTGTGTGTGTATAGATATACCCAGTACTTGAATTCTGTCCTTCTCTTCCTTGAGAAAGGTGGCTTTGATCACCGAAAATTCGAAACCTAGTGAGTTTCTTTTCTTTTTTGTGTGTTTCTGTGGAATTGTCTGTGTCCACTAGTGCTAACATTTATGCTCGTGCATTGTTATTCACGTCCGTGAGACTTTCAAAAAAGTGTTATGTATATGTGTGTGTATATATATATATATATATATATATATACCTAATGACATGCCACACCAGAGGAATATCTATCCCACCAGAAGAAATTTATTTACACACAAATAACAACGCCAGCAGATTGCGGGCTACTCTCTAGCAATTTAGACCTGTTATCGGTACAATCGTTTTATGCGCATGCCGTCTCTCCTTTCGCCGTAGCAAAGGATGTGGGTTACGAGGCTTCGATTTTTTTAAACAACAAAATTAAGACGTTACCCTTAAACTAAACAGGTGGTTTCTTATATTATTGGATGTGAATTTCACATTAAGTTCTATTGTTTTCATGAGATAATTTTGTGAGAGCAAATATACTTTACTTATGCGACAATTGCAGAGTGTAAACATCATTCACCTCGATGGGACATCAAGAGATCCCGGATCGAATCCTGGTCAAGGCAAATGATTTTTACATTCTGTAATTGTTGCATTGTAATGCATATCAGCGGATGGCTCCGTCAGAAAGTTACTGCCACGGCATCTCCCGCAGTGTCTTGTAATTTTACTTCACTAATGTCTGCATTTCACGATCAATTAATATACCGTTTTTGACTCTCATAATAAATAAATATTCTTCCTGGGTTCATAGTTTTAATTTGAAAATCTTTCCCGCGTATGCGGTACGTTTACTGGTTCCTTCAATCCTTAAATAATGAAATAAATACGAGGGTCATCCGGAAAGTAGTACCCGTTCGTGCCGCATGAAGTGCTGACGACGCGAGTAGCCGCTGGACGAGGTCAGATAGCTTCAGTGGCTTGTCTGCCTTCTCTGAGCCAAGTTGCGTGACGCTAGCATTGCCTGTGTTGTTTCTGTGATTGTTTACAATGTTTAAAAAAATTGAGAACGCCGCCAGTTGTGAAGTGAGGGCAGTGATTAAATTCCTCAATGCAAGAAACGTTCGCCCATGTGATATTCATCGCCAATTAAAGGAGGTGTATGGAGACAATGTAATGGACGAGTCGTCTGTTCGGCGGTGGTGTCGCAACTTCAACATGGGGAGGGGGAACACACACGACGATGAGCGTTCGGGGAGACCGTCTGTCATTACAGACCAACTGGTGAGCTCAGTTGACGAATTCGTGAGGAACGATCGGCGCGTCACAATTGATGACATCTGTGAGCATTTTCCCAATGTTTCTCGAACAATTGTTCATGAAATTGTTAAACACCATCTGCATTATGCAAAAATTTGTGCAAGATGGGTCCCTCGCGTATCTCAATGAGCTGGCGGCGAAGGACTATGCAGCAGGAATACAGAAACTTGTCACACGTTATGACAAATGCCTTAATTTGCTTGGAGATTATGTTGAGAAGTAGTTTAAAGTATCCTCTTTCAAATAAAATTTTTTATGTTTGTTAATATTTACTTTTGTCTTTTTATTTCACGAACGGGTACTACTTTCCGGATGACCCTCGTATGTTCATATGCATATGTTTTTTCGTTCATCGTAGCAAATGTTTTCGCCACATACTTCACTCATTCGCGTTTTTCAATTCGCTCAACATATGTCAAGTAGTGCATTTTCCGGGACTTCTCGGTCTCGTCCACTCACCCTAACTCTGGCCTCCGTGAGGTTGGTCCACATGGCGATCTCCTCCCGCGTGCTCATGTCCGGGTATCGGTTCCGCGCGAACGTCGCCTCCAGCTCCTGCAGCTGCTGCGACGTGAAGTGCGTCCTCTGCCTCCTCTGCCGCTTCTTGGCCTTGCCTCCGCTCCCATCTCCCGCGCCCTTGCCCCCGCCGTCGTCCCCCCCGCCGTCCGCCCCCGAGTCGGCCCCACCACCTCCGCCTCCGCCGCCGCCTCCACCGCCCCCCGGCGACGACTCCGACTTGACGATGATGCCTCCGGCTCCGCCGCCGGACGTCTCTGCGGATGAGAGGACGCGAGGTGCTGCGTGAAAGAAGAAAGGGGTCGTAGTCGGGGGAGATGGGGGTCGCGTAGTGGGATGCGTGGGTGAACGGGAGCTACCGACCATGGGTTTCGACGCCGACAGGGAGAGGCGGTGGAGGGAAGGGGAACGGGGGGGAGCACTCCGAACTGACGGAAATATACGCAATTAGCTTTATTACGCCATCAACGCCTCCGAAGAAGACATTGACGAGTGTGAATGGTCGTACCTATCTGATGCAACTTCTATGTGTTAACTTTGTACATAATGGGTGCCGAATTGTAATATTGAAAGACTCGTAAGCAGTAGACATCATTCATATGATTTAGAAGTTAGGCGAGTAAGGATGGAAATTATGGAACTCCCGGTCAAATCAATTGCTTATATCGACCAGAACCGATTGCTTTGACGAAGTTACTGAAGTCTTCTAAGAATTTGCGTAGGGTCAGCTTTTCTGTTGCCATTTCAAGAAGGATGGGTAAACCAGGCGATGTAAAACATGAACCAAAAATACTTAAAGTTTAAAACTTCAGGTAATTGGGTTGTTAAATTGGTCCAAATAATCGCTGAAACCAAGATGAAGTGAAGGAAGGTGTCAGGTGCATAGTCTTACCCTCAATGAAATAATAAAACGGGGGTCAGTGATAGAAAGGCTCGTCCGATGATATCCTTATAGGATAGTAAAATTGAAATTAAGACATTGGATGTATAATTTATCATCAAATAAATCTTTCAGCGTTCATTTCATTTTTACGCACCGAGCAATGTTCTGAAAAATTACGACTTATAAAGATAGAAGATTAGTGCCGAAGATGACTAGCATTCTTGCATCATTATCTATTTCATGAAATGCTTTAGTAGGCAAACTTGTGATTTCCTGACTACGACCGTCGCAGAAATACACCTTATTTGCACCGTTTATCATATTGGCCGGAAATATAAATACATCTATTTATAAATAATAATCATAGTGTTAAACTAGGTGCACGAGATGGGCTGACCACTTTCAAAAACTTGAACTTTAATCCTGTTTCGTGGTTTATTGATTCTAACCTAAGCATTAAACCAAAATTCTAAATACCTGGCCATATTATATAGTCAAACGCGATAATTATAATGCAATCACTCCATTTTCGCCGAGCATCATTCATGCACCATTTACCTGATCTTTCACGTAGAAGACATAATTTAGAGTACATAAAATCATATTTATATCTGTTCGTTGATTTTGCCTTCCATTACGTATGACCTTTCCCTTTGGTTTCCATATTAATTGCCACAAGTTTAAAATCTAATGCGTATACCTACTCTATAACAATGAATGACACCTAATGAATGTTTTTTTTAGGGAAATCAACGTCAATCTCTCTTTAGAAGTGCCTTGCCTGAATATTGGAAGCATTGCAAACTTTGCTAATTATTAATACGTAGGTTTTTAGGAGGCTTAGCACATGTTTAGTTTCAAACTATACTCAAACAAACGGGCAGAATTTTCTTGAGAAACGGAAATGTGGAATTAAAATCTGCAAATATTCTCTCTTAGTGAGAACAAATGAAAATAATTGATAGAAATGGAAAATTAATCTAGTCGTCAGAAGTATATGCTAAAGAAGCCTATTGAAATGTCAGTCTTGACTCCCAGGATTTTGACTCTCAGGGTTCAGGATCCCTCATATTTCCCTCCTCCCTCGATCCTGGTTCCTGTGGCATTAAAAGCACCGCCACTCCACCGATGCTTCTCCAAGCACTCCCGCCTCCATTTCCTCCTCCTCCTCCCTTGCTCCTCCTCTCTCTATCTTTCTTATCTCCATCTCAACCAGGTAGGTATTTCCAACACGGCTCCCAACAACGACTTTTTTTTCTATTTATACTGCAAGGACTTGTCCTTCCCCCTACATCCTCGCCTTTCAGCGGCTTTCCTCTGGAGATAACCTTCTCTACTCCTCCTCCTTATCGACCTATCCTACGCGAACCTCTTTTACCCTCCCCCTAACCGCCTTCTAACCCCCTCCTCCTCCTCCCCCCGCCCATTCCTCCCTTCTTCTCCCCCTCGCCCGTTACCCTCCTCCATTATTGATCGACAACACGGATCGTCACGCCCATCACGCCGCGTATGATGTGTCCGGGGGGTGAGGAGCGTATTTCTCATCCGACTCCTGCCCGTAGCACTTCATTCCCCCCGTATCTTCTCACGCCGCCTCTTCCCCCCAATCCCCTCTCACCCACCCGCACCCCACAAAGCTCCCGACACGACTACCGTGCTTCGATTGCGGACCACAAACACAGAGAACGTGCATGTTCTACATCTCCGCGAAACAGGATCGAAAGGTTTCCCTTTTTTTAGGTCATCCCACCTCACCACTCAAAAGAGCATCTATTTTGTTCATTTTTATTTTTTTAAATATTTTTTTCGAGTTCGTTGCTCACATTTTTATGTTTTGTGTGCACGCATATGGTCTCACGTCGTGCAAACAAGAGTGCCGGCGATAAGTCTCCCTCCCTCTCCGTCGGGTGGCACCGCGAGGTGGTGGGATATATGTATGGGGACGGTCGGTGGGCGGCCTCACTTGGTGATTTCCGCACTTGCGTGGCCCACAGCGGCGGTGAAGTCGGTCGGCACGAAGGCTATGTCCGGCTAGTTCTTTTTCCGTCATGCCCCACAGTTTTAGGCGCGTTTCGATTGCTTCCGTCTCTTCAGTTTCGCTCCCGTATCGTATTCCGCTTCTGAGACCTTCATTTTTGGGTTTACGCCCATTTTTCGAATGGTTTCTCTAGCTATGGGCGTCACAATGTCTTACGTATGAAAAAGGACCGCAGCTTAAAGTACCCGAAATGCTTATTTTTTGGGGTACATCGATGATTCATCATATTGGGGAATTATTTCTGTTGGATACACTATTGCTTCCCCTTTAGATGTAGTTGCTACATCATTATGAATAACAACTCTGCTGAATAATATCAAGCCTAATAAATTCTCCGGGCGAGAGGAAATACCCGCTTGTTTATTTAAGGAACTAACGTCGTAAATTGCGCGGTATCAAGGAACCACATGTCAGAAGTCGCTGGTAGATCACGAGGTTACCAGAGATTGGAAAACGGTTAAACTAATATTTAAAAATAGAGACAAGGAGGAACCGAGTAATTACAGACCTATTTCCCTCATATCCATTTCGTGCAAGGCAATGGAAAATATACAGGTAGCTGTGTATCTGTAGTCGCTAGTTCGATCGTGAGACACCTTGATAATCAGAAGCCATTAATGAAAAATCAGCACGGTTTCCGCAAAGGTAAATCCTAGGAGATACAACTTACGCTTTTTGTTCATGATATTCTTATTTCAGGAGAAAGCAATATTCCAGTGGACGCGATTTTTCTAGATTTTAAGATGGCCTTTGACAAAGTACCACATTGTAAACTACTTGCAAAGCTAAAAGCAAATGGCATAGATAAAAATATCCTGGGTTGGATTAAAGACTTTTTGAATGGTCGGGCTCAAAGAGTTGTGATAGATGGAGTTAGCTCAAATGCAGTGGAAGTTACTTCAGGTGTTCCCCAGGGAAGTGTTATCGGGCCTTTTTATTTCTACTTTACGTTAACGACATTGACTCCATAGTCACTAGTAAGATACGTATATATTCCCACGATGAAGTGGTTTATCGTGATATCCATGATCCTGAGGTCGCAGCAGTTTTATCAGATGACCTTTTTGTCATACTACGCTATCGTGACATTTGGTAATTAGAATTAAATTTTAAAAAGTGCGTAAGAATAAATTTTGAAAAAGCGCAATACCCTCCCGAACACCTATTCCATTGAGAACACGGAAACGGAATCTGTAGACTCAATTAAATACCTAGGCGTTACCCTCACCCTCCATCTCTCTCCTGTGTGAAACATATACGGGGAATATGTGGACAAGCTAACAAAAAATTAGGATCTATTAGCAGAGTACTTGGTGAATGTGATGAAAGGGCCAAAGAGAACTAGAAGAGATTATCTGATGTTGGTTAGGCCTCATTTAGAATATGCTGCAAGAATATGGGATACTCACGAAGTTGGATTGATTGCCGAATTGGATCGCAAGCGTCTTAGAGGAGCTAAATTTATAAAACGTTGTTATGATTATCTTAGTAGCGTATCCAAAATATCAGAGCAGCTAGGCTGGAAATCACTCACGGAGCGAAGGTTAAATTACAGATTGAAGCTCTCGCATTAATAGGAATTACGTCTTTTTAGGAGTGGTGTTGAAAAGGTATTATTGCCCCCATCGTACTACGGTAGGTGAGATCATATAATAAAATTAGCGAGATTAAATGTAGAATAGATAGATTTAATATTTCATTTTTCCACGAATGATAGGGGATCATAATAACATTGTTCTACCACAGTAGGGTCATGTTCCGGTATAATTATTCTATTGCGTATTCACCCCCTGCCACATTCCCTGGTGGTGGATTGTAGGGCATAAAAATAAATAAATAACCTGTTCTCTTTTCTCCACAAACATGTTCCTACAGGCGTTTCTTCAAGACTTAGAAACTACTTACATATAAACTTACAGACTGTAGTTACGGACTTCGGTATAGAAATATGGATTAAAAGAATGTTTTGTTTTTCAAAGCTGGTATATAGCAATTTTTTTAATAAGGAATTTCAATGCTTTACAGTATTTTATGATCGCAGTTAATACCATTAAAACATTGCAATATAATTGTCGATTACCAGAAACTTTATTCTGATTTAAAAGTCTGATAGGGATTTTGAGCCACCGCAGAATCAATTCAATTAATTTTTCAAAATAGATTAGGTATTTTTCGACAAGCTGTTTCATGTATTTCCTTGAATTCTGCATGTTACATTGAATGAAACTGAGCCTAGTTTAGTTTAATTGTAGCTCTGTTTGAAGATACTGATCTAATTATTATGTAAATCAATTTTGATGCATACAATTCAATAAACGTCTGTTTTACGTCCTTTTTTTCGCAGCCATTTTTCGCATCCTCTTATCCTAGCTTCTTTGTTACTTCAATAATTTTCTCGCAGTTTTCTTTTCTATATCTTTTCTCAATGTTTTTGTTCATTCTTCTCTTCATCTCTCTCTTTGCTTTCTATCTTGCTCTTGGCATTCCCAAACATTCTCTAGCCCCATTCCCGCTTATCGCATCATTTTCGAGAGATTGTTTCATAAAACTATTTTTAACTCTTCAAAGCACTTCAAAATTTATCGATTTATTTTGTATCTTTTTTTCGTACAAAGTTTTAATATCTTGTTTTTTGAAATTCGCTTTAAGACCAGACTTCTTATACGCTTTTATTAATAATCTCGTACTCTAGTCTACATCAAATTCATTAGATGCGGCAATATTTTGATGAGCAGCAATTATAGGTTTGTTCATAATTTTCTTTGAGCTTCACTCCAATTTTAATGCCTTAATTTTGCTATTCTTTTCGGATTTTGGATAATTTATATTTATTTCAAATAGGATAGGCGATAATCGGATACCTTGGTGTAATCCTTTTATCGAATTTGTGTTGATAATTAGCCTTCTATTATAATTCCTTTTCCTGTGTTTCAATGCAAGTTTATTTTTGTTGCTATTTATACCTGCACTCCTCAGAAACCCGTAATCGATTAATGATGGAATTAAGTTTACTATATCAAAAGCATAAAAATATAAGGTTTTACCACATCTCTTACTCTTTCATTTTCTAAAACTTGTTTTGTCGTGAAAGTATTAGCTATTCATGACTCCAGACGTTAAATTTTTTAGTTGATCCAAATAGTATTTTTTTATTTGTTCTTTCTAATTCTTTATTAAAGCATTTCAATAGTTGAAGTTTTGCTAAAACCAGGATTGTTTACATTCATTTGTAATATTATTTTGAATGCTGGTATTAGAAAAGTCAGCTGACAGCCCGATCTATTATTATGTTCCCGAATGGATTATTTAGTTTTTCTCTACTCCTCTCCAGTATTTAAACTTAAATTTTTGTCACTCATTCTTCGGTATGCTTCTTATTTAGCTATTTGATCATTAAATTACATTTGCATCATTCTTCTGTGGCATGGTACTTCCACCGTTTTTGCTGATTAATTTATCCACCAGTCGTATTTTTATTAATGAAACATATGCATAAATATAAGCTCCTTATATGAAGCGTTTCTTCGTGTATAAGTATATGTTATTTCGCGTCTGTATCTGCATATTTTGACGTAAACTCTTTTTTTTCTACGCTATCCTGAACTCATTTTCCTCTTTATCTACGGCTGGAATGCCTTGTACCTAGATAATAGAACTCTTCCCTGATGTTCTAGTGTTTCTCTCCCAAAGTTTAAGGATTTAAGAATAACCTACTTACGCCCAATGTACTATCCTACCCGAAAACTTGTATCGGATGCTTCCAAAACTGCTACGGGCACTTTCATGGCACCACAGCCCGCGTGTCGAGATATTGCAGTAGCTCCTCCCCATCCAAGCACAGTGGACTTCTACGGGAATTCCACCGAATAAACCCAACTCTGCATTTCCGCTTGGCAATATTCGAGTTGGTTTATGCGTCTATCCTTGGACCGAAATAGTTGCTCTCTCTCTCCTTCTCTCGCCCTCTCTCTGAACTTGCCATCTATTCCCGCTGTCGTTCCAGCACCCATTCCGCCCACTCTGGCCCCCACCTCTTCCCGAAGCTGCTACAACCGCGGCTACACTCCTCCCAACCCTCGTTCCACCTCCCACGCCGACCCGTTACTCTTGCCGAGAGATTTAAATCTCCAACTCCCTCCTCCTCTCTCTCCCCCTCCACTCCCCCACGGACCCTCTCGGCTGGTTTTGCGCTCCATAATCCCCCCTTGTTTCTTGTTTAACAGCGATTGAACAAAACGTCTCTCCAACCGTCTGAGTGTTTTTATAGCGACATGTTCTCGCCCCGTCCGAATCTTTTGCCCCGAGTGAAGTTTGTTCCTCGGGATAATCATGGCTTCATTTCACTCCAGGCGCAGGAGCCGACCGCTGAATTATGTTTGCATCTGCATCCACTCGATGCCGTGCCGGCCGCGCCAAAGGGGACGCGTGTTCCCCCCTGGGGATGGGAGTCGAATAGGCTGCTTGCCGCGTGTGCTCCGGATGCGATTCAGAAACAACCGCTGGTGATGTTGATTGTTTGGCCAACGCACAGAGTAGGGAGGGAACGTATCTGATAATGTTTTATCTACCAGTGCGATAGTAATTCATTTAAAATTATCTGTCTTAGACTCAGAACACATAGGCAAAGCAAAAGAAGTAAGGTTAGGTACAAGCATTATATTTGAACTACGAGGTTTAGGTTTGAGTTATGCCGTGACTATTAGTTCACTGGCGAGTATCTTTGTCGAATATTTCAATTCCTATAACACCAACGCGTCTTGCTATACATAAAGAAATACATATATATATATATATTTATATATATATACACACACACATATATATACGATGTATATATATATATATATATATATATATATATATATATATATATATATATGTGTGTGTGTGTGTGTGTGTATATTTAATATTCATTCACATGAAAATAGATGTAAGGAAAAGGAATAGGAACTCATATAATAGACGAAAACTGGATGGGAGGGGAAGGCGGAATCGAGCAGATCACAAGTATATAAATATTTCCTTGACCGGGACTTGAACACCGGATCTTTCGACTCGCTGGGCCGATACTCTAAACACTTAAGCAAACGGGGAAACATAATGTACACTGAAATCTGCGGGTCCTTATACAATCAAGTGTCACGATTCTTTGGCCAAGAGATGGCGTTATGGAACTGTTTCCCCCACCAAAGGAGAAATAGGCGGATACACACAAGAGGAAAGAACAATAGGAAAGCAATCATACAACTTGTTAAAGGATAAGAGCGGTGAGTTTCGTGGCACGCATAGCCAGAAGAAAGACACGAGCCACATTGTCCAAATACACATTCAAATACGAAAAATCGTCACATGGCAAACAAATATAAATACAATGAATACATAAACTTAGTCTAATTTGTACGGTTTAGATAAAGTCTATCATAGAATTAACAATAGCTTTTGATAACTAGGTACATTAAATGACTCTGATTTACCTGCTTTAGTGTTACAAGCTTTATTATATTTCATTTACGCGGAGCATTATTTCTTCATAATGTTCACCCTAGACTGAGATTTAAATATTGTTAATCTCCCAGGGTGGATATCATACGTTTATAATATTAACAAAATAATGCAGATCAGAATCATGTTTTAGTTTTGGCAATACTGTTTCCCCTTAGTGGACATTGAGAACCCATAGAAAAAAAATAGAATCGGCATATTCCTTAAGGTTAATAATTTGAGAGTAATCAATAGCGCATCCTGAATATATAACAATAGCGCATCCTTTATTGCACTTATATGTAATAAACAGAAATAAATAATCGTAGTGCTGGTCAATAAACAATGCATACCCAGTGAAAGAATGTCTAAAAATATCGCAGGCCGAGAGAAGCCAGGATTTATAGAATTTTATTCCTAATTTCTGAATGTATTGACGTGATTTCGGTACAAATGTCCTTGTGAAGTCAAACTTATCCCAGCAGTTAGGTCTTCAGAGATGATGGAGTAAGATGGGTATGCGTTTCATCGACATTCAGTCGTCTCAATTAAAAATTTAGAAAAAGTATCCCAGTACTTCCCAGACACGCTCGAATTTTGTCGCCCTGTTTCATTATACCTGGATCGACAAAAAGTTCAAATTCCACTCTCTGTATGTTAATAACATTCCTAAATAAATTATAATACTTCCCTGGGTCACATTCTGTTGGCAGAGCACACGAATAGGAGCTCCTGTTATCCTTTCAGTACTGCCACACAGAGGGAAAAAACGGAACAAAAATGAATTCTAACCCATTTTACAATATGCAAAAAAATGGACGTAGGCCTTCAAGCTTCACTTTGAGATGCTTGCTTCTTCGCTTACTACTATTTACTCGATATTTTTGGCACATCTTGAAATGGATTATAGTATTAAAATCCCAGTTTAGGCGATATTGTAGTGTAACATTTTCTCTCGCTTCATTATAAAAATTGAGTAAGAAATAAATTGATAAAAAGGAGAGATAAAAGTCAAGCTGTCATTGAATATTAAAATCTTAACATTTAGCGCGCAATTTAGAGTTAATTAAACCTCGATAAAACTCCAACATTGGGTGTTTAGACTTCTAACGTAATTATTAAGGAGACATATGTCTAGAAACTAAAGCCTACTATTCAAAAATGTCTGGACCATTTGTGGTTATGATAAATTCCAAAAGACACAGCAGGAAAAATATATTACACTTGGGCTGTGAAAACATGATTTTCTAAAAATTAAAAAAATAGAAAATAATGTCGTAAAAAAGCTTTATTTTTTGTCCGAAATGTATAAATTTGATGTGATCCATCTTTCAATATTAGTGCATAGCTCGGCTCAACTTTGATTAACCACTTCAGCTATGCCAGACAGGTGGGTTCCTAGAGGTGGCACTACATTTAGACTTCTATTTGATGGAATTGGGAGCTGGATGTTGAAATGTTGCTGTAGGGCCGATGAGTGTTTCTTGATGGTGACTTTGTAATTGAGCTGGTATAATGGGTATGATTACGTGGTTTGAATCAACATTACCAATTCACTCAATTGTAATGAAACATTAAAAAAAAAAAATTTGCGTTTCCACAGAATATAACTTGGTTTTGGTGCAATAAAAATTCAATTTTGCGGAAAAGCAAAGTCATTTGTTTCTTTCTTTTCATTATAATGGAATTCCACAGTAAACTGATATTTTACGTTATAACAATCATGAGTAAGTTCCTTAACTGTATATTAATAGTTCATACTTTGTTTTAGCATCTAATGTTCCAAGTAAGTGGATCAGTTTGATTAGAGGATTTTCGGATTGGATTTGAAAATAATGGAGGAAATAAAATAAAGAAGAAGGCTGGTGACGGAGTTTTGAATGTGGCTGGGGAAGAGGTCAAAGTGTTCAGAAAAATTTGAAAAATGCAGAAACGGTGATTGGAGGAAATAATAAGAGATGTCGGGATGCTGAAGATCGTGATACAAGGGAGAATTCTAGATAAGGGGAGAGAAGGAAGGAGGAAAATAGATTTTCTTATTTGACATAATGTAGGGTATCAAACATATTGAGACCTGAAGAGGAAAATAATGCAATGTAAGCA
This sequence comes from Hetaerina americana, assembly GCF_022747635.1. NCBI lineage: Eukaryota > Metazoa > Arthropoda > Insecta > Odonata > Calopterygidae > Hetaerina > Hetaerina americana. The sequence continues at coordinate 659,024 of NW_027286752.1, read as the reverse complement.
ATCTTTTAGGTTATAACGAGTTATGTACTTTGAACTCCACAATAATGTGGAAAACCTATTAGCGACCGCGCTAAACCAACCTCTAATGGGCTGCCCAAGGTGAAAAGAAGTGAGGTAGAACTAAGGTTCTTGCACATGTCGATGTAACGCATAGGTCGACTTCTAAGTGCTCGATATGTTGGGAAGAATTGCGTATTATTAGTCATGCGGAACTCATGACGTTTCAAATATTCAATCGAGTTGCTGGATTTCCGTGGACGTCTCCCAGTGCGGCGATGTCTCAGGGTGACTAATCTTCGATAACTTCTTTCGAAATGCAGTATAATCCATGTTAAGCCTAACGGATAGAGGTCCTCGATTTATATCTCTCCCGCTCGTCCATTACGTTTTCTTCGCTCTGATCTTTTTAAAACCTCGTCTTAGCAAAATCCCAAATTAAACCAACAAACAAACCATCAATTCGACCAGGGAGCTCCAATACACAATGGCTTAAGACTTTATTTCGACTTCAGAGGGATTTTCGGTGGGTTGTAGAACATGGCAAGATTTTAAATTCACATTTTTTTTTATCAATTAAATATTCCATGACAGGCACTCAAATCTGAAACCTTAGTTTGAAATGTGCTTTCAGGTTTTGTCATTAATTCTATAAGAGATTTTTCATTATTATTATGACGGAGTATACCGTTTACGGTAGGTTTTTATAGACTCAGACTGGAAAACGAAACATTTCTTTGGCTCTCCAAACGAAACGCAACCTGCAGCCTGTCAATACAATAAAACTCTTCTTCAATTCCAATTTTCCTCCCTTCATCACGTCCAACATCCCAATCCTATTCCTTCCCCTTCTTCGCTTTCCTAACGCTCTACCTCTATAGGTTGCAGTCTTTAACATTCTATTTCATATTAAAATGTTTTTCATCCATCTATCCTGCCTCCGTTGGATTCCGGTCCCCAAATTCTCTCTGTTCTTCCACGATGCCTAGTATTCTTCGATTGTTTTCCTTTTAGTCCTTTTAAACGCCTCCATCCTTCTCCACAACCACATTTCAAAAGTATCAAATCTACATCAATCATCCTGCTTTAGTTACCATGTTTCCACGCCGTACAAAAATACGCTCCGTACCAAAGTTTTAACGAGTCTTTTCTTAACATCCTCACTCAACACCCCTGACATCAATTACCTCCTCGTGGAAATTTCTTTTTCCAGTGGAATTCTTCTTTTTCTATCCTACTACTTTGACCATTTTGATCCCAAATAATTTGGAGATAGTTAAACTATTCCACCTGCTCGTTTAACGTTCTACTATTTGACCGTTAAACTATGATTTCCTGTGTTTTTCTAATTTCACTCATACATGTCCTAAAACGCATGTAATAACATTATTTTCAACCTATTAATTAATGATAAGTTTAATTTACGACCAAAGATCAAGTTTATTTTATTAAATTACCCAGTAATTGAGCGAGAACTCTTAATTAATCGATTATTTAACCATCCTTAATTTTTGGTGTTATTAAGGATAATCTGAATATGTCGCATAAATTGAAAATGTATTCTTGCAATAGCTATTTTTTGCATTAATAATAGTTTTTCACGAAAAAGATGGTGAATATTGCTTTTCCGATGGCGCAAATAATGACATCCTTTCACTTTTACGCTGAAATAAATTCTAAGGACCATTTTTAAAGAAGTATATTGTTTCGTTTCTTGAACGATCCGATTGAAATCAAATAAAACTTCCCATGGCTATTTATTGCGCTGGAATTGAATGGTAACACATAAATAAAATTTGTCGGAGCACCTATATATGAAAGCAATTAAACAGCAAATTAAAAATATCGATTAAGAAAATTCCTTGATAAAATTGTACAATATTATTTTTTCAAAAGATGAACTCGGAAATAAAATATGTTATTATGTTGTACGATACAAAGTCGGAAAAAGTAAAATTGAATCAAATCCATGCAAAGTAATTCTTTTCAACTAAATTCATGAATATATTCACGAATTCATTTAAAATTTGAAGATAACGAATATTTTTTAATACAATTGTCAAAATAATTTGAATGCATCTTTTAGTTTTAAAATTAAAATTACAAGTGCCTACTATTAATTTAAAACTGATGGATATTAATATTAACATTAGTTTCAAATCACTTTTAACTCGGGCTATAAAATTCAAAATACGTGAATAATTACTTTACATTCTACCCTTTATTTTGCAGATATTATAACGAGAATGTCGATAGTATTCATTTTTGTCGGAGGATTGAGATTCTGAATGGCCGTTAAGACTAGAGTAAGAATTCGGGGTCGGAATGACCACATATCTATGGACGTAATATCAGCAGCAATGGCACCAGATTCGATTAAATAGGATTTAGTCGGCATTATGATTCAGATCAAATGCTATGTTACCCTCTCTCATTAGAGTGGAGCGCTTTGCAGGTTGTTGATTCATCTCCTAACCCATCTTCTTTCGCACATACAAGGTGCTCATTAACTGTTTTTGCAATCAAGATTGTCTTTGCTATATAAAGGGAATAAGGCTTAAATTTTCCACCACAATATTTTATAATTGTTTTGTAAATAATTACTGTTCCTTTTAAAATTTAATACCTAACGGTTTTCAATGGTATTTTAAAGTGAGTACTGGAGAATCCTGACCTCATTAAATGTCTACCTGTAGATGGAACAAATCAATTGCATTAATCACTCCTGCGAAGATAGTGTTACCTCATAAGGTGAGATTAATATTCGGAGTCAATATTTTTTCACCTTTAACCTCTGCATAGTATTTTGTATTTCCATTTAATAAATAGCAGCAAAATTGAAAACAATTAGTCCAATTACAAAATATTTAAAGGTAAATATTTTCACATAAAAAATGGTAGAAGAAACGATAATATATGGAAATTAAATTAGGTTTCCACCAGGCTTTTACTTCCTAAGAATTGGAAAGGCATATCTACCGTCCTTTCCTTTTTATATAACGCAGGAATAATGAGATTGTAACTAGTTAAGAATTCGGAATGAATGTGGTCACGTTCTTCTAAATGTAGGGCATAATATACCTGTATTTGCCAATGACGGTATCGTTACTTAGCGGAAACCGAGACAAATGTGTCGATTTGCTCGCACTTACTCCGGAAAAAGTGTCACCGTATCGACGGATTTCAAATGCTGATTGGGAGTGACTGTGAGGGGAGGATGGGAGTGAGTGACATGAGATAATAAGACCGTGAGAGATGTGACAGAATGATCACAGGGAGAAAGGAAAGTGTTACCGGGATTTCGAGAGAGCGAGTGAGTCGGTGATATGGAGGCGAGGAGTTTTCATGGGGATAAATTGAATAGAAGATTGTAAGAAGCAAAGGGGGAGTATTGAGGTAATATTTTTGCTATATTTAGGCAAGCGATATTATTCCACTGCATTTAAAGTCAGCTCTTAAGCTAAAAACACTCTAATGAAAGCCTAAAATAATTTAAAAAATTAAAACTTTAAATAATTCAGCGTTAAGACGCAAAGAATTGACCATGGCTTTAATACGTAGCAATGTGTAGTTTAAAAACGCCTTGGAAAATAACAGACTGGAGCACTTTTAGATAAGTTTGTGGGAAAAAGTAGAAAAAAGTGGTTAGGGGATGGGGAAGATGAATAAAAAGCGTTTTATAGGGCAGCAGAAGATAGAAATGAGGGATTATAGAGTTAACAGCACCAGTCAGTCAGTTTATATATTCCGTTTTATGTGCTGCAACGAACTAATCGTGTTGGTGCACATAAAATCATTCTGAGGCAGCAAAAAATTGGAGCAAGACAAGGTCAGGAACCCTCAGTTCTTAAATATGCCACGTAATCCTAAAAATGATTATAAGATTATGAAAAAGTCTGAAAGTATGAAAAACATTTGTCAATTTTGAGGTCTAGAAGACGAAAAAAATCCTTTTGCTCACCAAATGTTACGAGGAGTTTTTTAAATAACTCCAACGTAATCGTAACAGATCCCTTTCTCCACACGTATCCACAGTTAAGAATATAATATTGAGCATCAGTTGATATTAAACAATGAATTGACATTAACATGTTACCATGAAATAGAAATAGCAAATAACTTTCCTTACTCTACGACATTATTTTCACTTACTTCTTTGAATGAAGTAAAGCGTCGACGTTTCATTTCAGACTCTCCGTCAAAAGCATAAACACCAAGAATAAATAATGCCACCCCTTCCCGCTGGCTGACTGCCATTGCAATATTTCCCAGTACAACAGTTTCTATTTTATCCATCGGTTCAAAAATAATTAGCGAATGACGCCATCTCTACGACCCCATCCATACCTGAAGATGATATTCTGCTGAAAATTACTCGGCGATAATTTTTGTTTGTGAGCGGGTGTCCGGAGAGTTAAAAAACTTTCGTGGGGGAGTGTGGAATGGCGTGGGGGTTTGGGATGGGAAATATACCAAAGAGGGCACGCACGGAGGAGGGAGTGGGGCCTATCTCGGGGAACAGTCGGCGCGGGTGACGGTGGGAGGGAAAGCGGAGACACCTCCGCGACGGCACTCGGGAGGAAGAGAGTCGACCGGCGGCAGCTGCGCCCCCACCCGCCCACGCCTCCCCCTGCCCCCCCCCCACCCCACACCCAGCCCACACTCTCTCTTCCCATGACATCCCCCTCCCTCCTAGCCATTCCGCCGCATCGTAAGGAAAACCCTCTCGACGTCCCTATCCCCGCGTGGGGTTTAGAATACAGAGGTGAGACACGTCCGTGTGGGTCTGAATTATTTCCGACCCTTTGAGGGTATGATACATAGAAACTTTTGAAAAATCAATGTAATTTATGTTAAAATATTTAAATGTACTTATTTCAGTTAAAGGCCTAGGCTATGCGATGTGTGCATTTATTTTATTTGATCAGCCTTCTTGGGTACTTTCAGAGGAAAACAGACATAAATTCTTAAATCAACCCTACGAGCTAAATAGACGAGTTGCAATGCATCATATCATTTCTCATTAAGTGGTAGATGTTTATGCTGAATTTATCCATGTGCTTTTTATTCTTCGACTTGAAAACGTTTTTAGAATGGCTTGGTACCGCTTTCAGTTTGACTGTATTCTATTTCCTTATGATTTAATTAAATTTAATTACCCTTGTTTCCGCATCAATTATTACCTGCGTGAAGTATTTTATTCTTCGCATTCATCGTGCGATACAAAGTAAAATCTATTATTTTAAAAATGGTTAGCTCTTCACTTTGATTTGACTTCTCTGCCGACCTATCCCTGTCTTCGTAAAATGCAGTATGAGAAAATCTATGCATATCAGTTTTTTTCTTTGTTTTCCATTTTTTTGTTGTTTAATAAGTTACAATCTTTGTCTGATCTTTACGAATGGTAAAATGTTGTCGCTGAACACATAACCAGCAAACACATTACTCCTTTCATCAGTTTTTTCCAATGTCATATTTTGCTCATCCACAAATTACTAGCTCTACAGGTATGAACACTTTTAAATCAGATATTTCTTAACAGAACCACAATTCCAATACTAATCTCCATTAATTCTAACCTAACACATTGTATTTTAGCAGCTCCACTTACGATAAATCAATGTTATCAATCAATTTTGGCGGTGAAAAAATTTGAATAATTCTTAATCCTGAGAAATGCCTTATAACTGTCGTGATAATTTTCTAGCTTAATTTAACACGACTTGTTTCTTACTCCATTTGTATTAATTTTTATAATTTTTAAAAAGTTTTAATCACGTTTTCATGGTTATTTAAGATACGATGATTTTTATGAATCACGCTTCTCTTAGGCTAGTGAGGGTATACCATTTAAAAAACGAGCATTTAGGTCAAAAACTAGAATTTCTCAATGTGTTGGCGATGTCGTCTTGCATTTTCATCTTCTGAATGTCAGTGTTATCTAAACGATCTGTTAGATCGTGGTAATATTTTGAAATTCGCCGGGAAATTGAATTATACGCAAGTGTATTTGTATAATAATAATATCCAGTATAGTACAGGGGTGTACACCTCTTCAAGAGTAGTACACCCATTGCTTCTTCAGTTAAGTTTTATGACCATGAATTTTAAAGGGCCGGATGTATTATTAGATCCCACTATGGTAATTTCGAGGGAGTTGGATCCCTCGACGCCTTCACCACTGCTCAATCCATTGGTGATTTACACCAGTATAATGGAAAGCACAGATTTTTAAACTGACGGCTTACAATAAAAATCCTTTTGTGCGGTTCTCTTGAATTTGCGCTTCAACATCCCTCTGACTGTTGAATCCATTGGATACTGCAGTCTAATCATCCTCAGAGAAACAGTAAGTCACGACGGGTAGAGTTGAGTTGGCGACTCAATTGAGTTCAAACTCCTTGAAGTTGAGAATCAATAACATTGTACTGTGGACATTTAAGCCCTTTTGAGTAACTCCCACATGTAGGGAGAAAGGTCCGCCTCATCTTGTGGGACCGATTCCTCCCTTCTCCTTCCCTTCCCGGGTTGCATCCTCCACTGTTCCTCAACATCCTTGGCCCCTTGAAAAAAGTCTCCTCCAGAGATGCGCCTCTGTGGCTCTCCCCAACTCCTCGTGAAAAGAGCGACTCCCACTATTCTTCAGTCTTATTCCAGTGCTTCCATCACTTTCGTCCTCCACACTCCCCATTCCTCACACCACTCCGAGCCCGTCTTCCCCAAAACTCCTACGCCTCTCCCTGCCGAGACATCTCCCAGAGAGAGAAAATGTGGAAGGGGGAGGGAGGGGGTGTACGCCGCCGTTTTTTTTTATCCCTTTCCACCCTACGCCACCTCCACCGACTCCTCCCCACCCCGCGGTCTCCATTTTGAGAACCCCCCTCTACTCCTCCCTCCCCATTGGACGATCCAGTAGACCCCCCCCGCCCCCCTCCGTCACTCTTACTCTCTCTCCTTCCTATCGACCCCTTCCGACTCCTTCCTCCTTCGCCTTCTCTCGCTCCCCGCTCCGTTCAACCTTCCCTCGCTACACTTGACAGAAACAACGGCTCGCCAGCTATTTTCCCTCCCGTCTGAGAGCGCGGTCTCCGACGTTGGTTTCTCCCGAGTCCCCCAGCTCCCTCGTCCCCTCTCCACATTTTCCTAGATCGCCCCATCTCGGAGGAATTCGACTTCGCCTCGCGCGCACGCACTCCAGACGCCCGTCCACGACGAGAGGAGATTCCTCCGATGCCGCCATTTTCCACGCGCGACCCCGACTCGCCCCGCTGCGAAGTGCAAGTCTCTCCCGCTTTCTGTTCGAAGTCTTCGTGTTGCGCAGGTCGGATGGATTCCAGGACACTGCACAGCCCTCGTCGGTTCGTCCATTGAATGATGGCCCCGCCGCTTTGCCCCCTCTTTCCCTCCTCCCACCCCCGCGTTCCCTTCGGGGCTGTTTCTTCTCTCGTCGCCGGTGAATCCGTGGGTTGGGATCTCGGATGATGGGAAGATCATTGTGGATGGAAACCCGAGTGCCATACCTTAGCTGAAAGGTTCCATACTCCGTGTTAAATGCATCGTTAGGTGTTTGTTTGGGCGCGCGTGTAGATAGCAATTGGATTTCAATGCGCGAAAAATATGCGCGAGTTGTTTCTCAGAGTAAATTATTACTATCGGTAATCTACCTATTAAGGTAGGTTTTTGAATGGGCAGAAGTAACCAAACGGTACAGCAGAAATTTCCTTGTCTCCTCCAACAGAATGCCACTCGACATCCAACCTTACATAAGGGCCCTCTACAAATCTGTATACTTCCTTCCGTCATTCCGTCCAACATACCTATTTTATTCCTGCCCCTTCCTCGTTTTCCCAACTTTCTCCCCTATATCACAGTCTTTAAAATTTTATTCCCTATCGGAATGATTTTTATTCATCCTGTCTCCTTATGATTTCTCCTAAGAATCCCATCTCCTCCCCATCATACTGTACCCAGCCCTTCCTCATTTGCTTTCCTTTCAGTCAACTTCACATTTTCCATCTTTCTCCACACCCAGTATGTCAAAAACCTCCAATATATATGCCTATCATCCTGCTTCAAAGACCCAAATTATTGCTTATGTCCGTGGAGAGCGGACTGCGCTTCTAATAATAGTCGATTGACTTCAGTGCTTTCCAAGTTTTTCCGGAACTCAAATCATTATTATCAGTATTCTTACAGGTTAGGATGGGTTTTGATGGACCTTGGCCTTACTGCCCTGCCCTTAAACCCTAACCAACATGACACAAATCATCGTTAATCCCAAAAGAGTACATTACAACAGCTAATGTTTAGGGATGCATAATTTCTACGTCCTTTAGTTCGACACAAAATGCCCAGACCTTTCCTTCTTCCATCCTGCCAGAATCCGCCCATCTACAGGGGCAGTAGCCTGTATGTCACAATCTTCAGCGTCCCGTTCCAAATCAGTGTCCTGTGTATTAGTACTGCACCCACTTTCCCTCCAACTTCTTCCTACAGCCATCATCAGACCCGAGTGAAATTAAACTCTGGTTAGTTCTAATCGAATTTACTTTTAAATTCAAGGATTAATTTCATGAAACATTCAAAGTAAACTCACTGTTCAGTCGGAATTCTACTCCAGAATACTCTGAGTAGTCACAGTTTTGCCAAGCTAGTGTAGTGTTGGGGTACTCTATAAATAAAAAATTAATTCATGTGATAGTATTGACGTTAGAGAGGCCCCAGGAGCTGCTGGATAAATCCTTCGAGGAGAACTGAATACGTACAGGTAGTTTATTTTCCAATCAGCACGAATCCAGACTGACGAAAATACTATAGGCTATACTTGGATCCTTAATGCCAGATGAAATACTACCGGGGGATGAGAGTTTAATTCTAAATAATAAACAATAGGTTTCATATTACCTAATCTCATTTTTCGTTCATTTCTGCATTCATTGTATTGCAAACATTTAGGTGCTTATGGATTAAAGTGAAACTACGGCCGCCGTTTCAAAATGGAAGTTCGTCATTATGGCAAACCTTGATAGATTCTGGAAGTTAATAGTTAATTGTTTGTTCACTGTAATTTATTTTTATACTTATAGCATACTAGCATGGTGATTTGTTTGCTATGATAATTGTTTGCAAATTGCACCGAATGAATGAGGTGGGACACCGCGATTTTCAACTATCAGGACCTCTCGCGATTATAAAAAAACTCTGAACCTTGGAAACAGAAGAAAATTAAAAATATGTAGCAATGGATTTCGTAAACCGGAACGTTATATGAAGCATAAACCTAGGAACTAAATAAATCTCACCATACTACTTAAGACAAATATAATTATTGAAGAAAACTGAATATTTCAATCTAAATTGAATTTTCCAGTTCTACGTTAGGCAAACATTTAAATTTTAGTGAAATAAGATCCTTTTAAATTATCGTTCAGGTGTAGAGTCATCAGAGTCAAATTATTTATCACAAACAGTTGAGAAAAAGACGTATTTATGATGGAATTCCGCAATTAAGAAATATTTTATCTCCAAAAATTATCTTAGTAAATCAATTTCTACCATTTACTCCAGTTTTTGGTTGAATTTCTATCTTATTTGGGCATCCGATTGGGGCACATAAATACATAAATCGCTATCTGAAGGGTTGAAAAGGTTGCGATAAACGACTTCGTTTTATCACAGATTTTGATTGAGTCTATTTAAGCCCTCTTTCATCAAACTTTGGATGAGGTTTTGTCTATTTCTTTCCAAGTTCCATAGACCAGTTCTTCAACTTCAGGTTCTTTTGTTATCTGTCTCTTCGCGAACTGACGTTGTTATTTATTATACGTGGAAGCGGGATTATGAGCAAGTCTTTTTATGCTTCCAAAAAATACACCGTCACGCCACTCAATAAGAAAAAGGGTGCTCCCTAGTAGTTAGATTTGATGATTATGAGTGTTCAGATACAATTAACACCCGTGTATGAGTCTGCCACGAATAAGACCACAATGTGCCCTGCGATCTACGACACAAATTCGGCTAGCCATAGACAATGAGTTCCATTTTCCTTGATAGTTGTTTTAGGATATTGATTGTCCACAATATCTCTCAATTTAAAAAGCTCTCCCACGAAGGGTAATAAGTTCTTTTGATATTTGAAAAATAACAAAAATCTCTTTTCAATGGTTGATCTTTAGAGATAAGTCATTCCTCAACATACATACGAAGTAGCTTCTGGCTTCGGCTTCCACGATATAATTTTTACGTGATTGACCTTGTGTACTTAAATTATGACTTGACATTTCAGTCAATCAAATTAAACATATAGTTTCACATTGTGCATTTGCAAATTGTTTTTGTCTCCTAGATCCATAGCAAAGGTTTGAGGTGGTAGGAAAAGAATCCTGAAATAAATAAACCCGTACAATTACCATATTGGATAAATACTCTTTATCTGTCGTGACTCGAGTTTTGACGGATTTCCGACTTACTTCGACTGTGTTGAACATTTTTATTGGACTGGATTCCCATTTGCCTCAGCCAGCCGCTTCGTACTCCATTGCTTCCGCGCCCCACGAACGGCGAAGAGCGGAATCACTCGCGAGAGAGGGATAGAGAGAGAGATAGAGAGAGGGAAGGAACCAGCCGTGCGGCGGGAAGAAGAGAGAGAGAGAGAGAAATAAGTCGGGCGTGAATATAAATCAGCACCTTAACGACCTAAACTCCCTTCATCCACCGAAAGTCCTTTGCTTTCCATTGGGTCTTAGCTACGGGAACACATCGCGGGGTCTTAAGGATTACTTTTGATCCGGGAGTTTGTGCGGTCAAGTAATCCGACGTCACGAGGGCTTTTGGGCGGGCTGACTGAGGTGGAGCGTCTCTGTGTGTAAGTGAGCTGGAGGGGGGACAAAGGTAGAGGGTGTTCGGGAAGGGTCTCCAAAGGCTAAGGGGAGGAAGGGGAAGGAGAGGGGAACCAGGAGTGGGGGTAGAGAGGGAGAAAAACGGTGAAAACGAAGGTAGTTGAATAAAACCAGATATCCTGAAAATTTTCACCAAAGAATCTTTAAAGGGAATTTGACCTAATCGAATTTTCAATAACGGCGCGCTCCACGATGTATTATTCAGCAATTATTGCTTAAAAATGGAATGCTAACTATGATCTCCTGACGCGAATGCCGATACCTTCAACCATAAACGATACTAAAAACGTTAGGCAAAATCTCAGTTTCTGGACACCACTGAAACGTTAATACAAATAAAAAAGGAAATTTGCAGAAATATTTTACATTTCGTTGGTATTTATCATATTACCATGGGAAATATTAGTGCTTAAAATCTGATTGATGCCTGATTTCTCATCTTAATAGGGAAATAATGAAAGGTAGGCATCAGGAGGCATCATCAAAAAATCTTAGGCATCCGTTAATACGTTTCTAGATTAAAGAGAAAGCAATCTGTTAAATTTTAGTCTTCATAGATTAAATTGGTATTTTATGACTACTTGAATGAGGCATACAAAAAAACCTTAGGACAAATATTTGCCAAATATTAATGAAATATACCCTGCTGCCATTTTTTTAAAAGTAATGAACAATAAAATTAAATTTAAATTCAAAAATTCACTTTGACAACAAAGAGTCATGCTCCTCAATATGCCAAAAATAAGATGTAGTTTCTTAAGTTGCCTTTTTGCGATTAGTGTAAAGTTGTTAATTAATAACATTATAAGCAGAGTACTTAAACCTTTATCAATGATGAGTCGTTTTTGATATAATGTACGCAAAGCCAATGAAAAGAGTATTTATATCCCTAGTGACTGAAGTAGTCAAACCTAAACCACCTTGAGGGAACTTCTGCCAAGCGAGAAGGAATTGACGAACGCAGGTGTACGCGATGGATGGAGAATGGCGCCGGAAGGGGACGAAGAGGACCGTAAGACACTAAAATATCAGGGGGAAAAATATGAACAAAGGTACAGTGGTGGGTAATAGCTAAGGGGAATGTAGATTTTATGTATTTTTTGCTTCAAATTCGTCGTTATTCATCCCAAAGTATGAGGAGAGAAAGTGGAGGGGGCATTATATTATTCCACAGTAAAACGCTCGATTGCCAGAAGTTTGCGAGAAAAAAATATGTCTGCCTGTTTGGCATCTTCAATGGCATTTTAACTGTTGCCATGCAATGAATTTGCTAGAAAAAACAGTTATTTATTCGAATATACTTAATCGTCCACTATATCAATGTGTTTTAGAAGACAAATCAAATTTAGCATTACAAATTTATTTTTGTGTTTGTATCCGTTGTTTCGGAGTTATCCCATAGACTCGCATAATAATCTATTACATGTTGAAAAATTATTGCATATAATAAAATAAATTATTTTCCTCTGATGATGATGGCCAAAGATATTTCTCTTAAGTCTGCTATTGAGATATAAAGTGTGTTTTGTGTGAAAGTAAATATATACTAAACGAAGAATATAAATTGATTGTTAGACGCATAGTTTCGGAAAAGAATATCAAGTTCATTTTAATGCGTGAGATCTCAGCGTCTCCCTCAACTACACAGACTGCTAAAGAAAAGTCTGTCCTCTTCATTATACTGTTTTTTACTGAAAAATATTGGCAGAATCGTGTGTATTTGTCGCCAAAAATGTTTAGGGCGTAAGACCGTGGTGTGAGAAAGGAACAGAACTTTAATGAGTGCGTAGATGGGAAGGTATAAATCGTATGTTTGCCCTCTTATGTCTTCTGCACCTTGTCTAATATAAATTGTCACAGTGTGGTCGGGCGCGGGACTTAGTAACTTTAGCCACTCAGCGTGGATCCTTCACTGTTTCGCCACACCGGCGATTATTTTAGACTTTCTGCCCCGAGGCGTCTTCTCACTCAACTTCTTGGTCCAACCACCCCGGATGATAATTTGGCCGTCGGTATCATTTCCCTTTGACTCCCTCCACTCTCCTTCCATCTCCATTCGAGGGCTTTCATCTACCCATCGTAACTTTAGAACGCGAGAAAGTCCGTTCAGGGAGAGCCGAAATGAGAGCTCGCGGGTGAGGGAGAGAGGACTGACGCAGGTGTGTTCGCGCGGAGATGATTTGTGGACGGTAACCGAGGAGGAAATGGATCTTGAGAGAAGCGATGCGTGCGGGTTCCCAACGCTTGGAATGGGTGTCTGCATACAACAGAGAGAAGTCGCAACAGAGGGGATAGGGGAGCGACTCCCCACGAAGTAGGATGGAGTATCCGAAACGAAGACAAGCCAATTCTATGGCGATACAATAAAAAAAACGAGCTGTCACTTGAGTGCATGCATGGGGTGAAGCGATACGGACGTGCTGTTGTCTGATATTGATATCAATAGCAATGTATCCCAAAGAAATGTGATGGCAAGTAAAATAATTAACTATTCATATGCATTTCCTTTAGATCTATATTGGTTTAAGAGTACTTATTATCTGTCGATTTCAAAAGATTAGCCCATAGTAAGCGGCATATTTCATTGTTTTGATTAACTAAGAGAGAAATATGATATGGATCACGATCTACAGATCGAATATAGGAATTTTCTACACGCCCGCACATTCGTGATAACCAAAGAACTGATTCACCCGATCCGTCACTCTTCCAGCACCCAAGACTTCTAGCGGTTTCTGATCAATAAACACCATTTCAATATCGGAAGGATGAGTACTTCTATCTGACTGTCGCAAGCCATATGTATTCTAGATGCTGCATATAAAAACTGCTGCTTAGTTTATGCGATATTTGAATGTATCTCAGGTAAATATTCATCACTAAATGTTAAACATTCGCTCGAAAGTCAACATTTGTACTGTAAAAACGATTGGAAAAATTTCTGTACGATTTTATTTCAAAATATAAAATTTGGAAGAGCAATTGCAAAAATATTCCCAGTTTGAATTATGTCTGTAGGTAAATTTGAACATATACGTTCATTCCAAGACTCCTGAAATGCACTTGACATACTTGCCTTGGAAAAGGATATACAAAACGTACAAAATAAGTGATATAAAGGAAGTAACATAATTATTCCAATTTTGGGGAGACCTTCACGTAATGACGGAGAAATTTTATTGAAAGATATTTTTTTAGCAGAAACTGTTCAACTTTCTCTGCATATCATTTGAAAAATTTTCTAAATTATTTCCTTCCAAGATTAATGCTACGAGTAGATTCCTCAACTTACTTCGGCTTGGACCAGTTTCCCACAGCATTATAAAGTACATCCGCTTGAATGATTGCTATGCAGCGGAAAATATAACTTCATTTCGCGTTGCCGATTAAAGAAGGATAAAATCAAAGTATTCTATTACGAGGAAAGTTTTGTCTTTCGGTTTGATTGGCTGTAATTGAAAAACACGGGATTTTATATGATAAAGGCGTGAAAAGTAGAAAAAAACAGATTGCGGCCAAAGCAAAAGGCTTAAATTCTTAGGGCGACGACAGAATGGACAAGCAAGTCTTGAGATGGGGTGAGAGAGGAAATCTGGGGAATTAGACGGTGATTAAATAAAAGCGCGCCAGCGTCAAAGTAAAGTAATCGTTTACACAGGAAGCAAAGAAAGAGTGATGCGCTCTTGCTCTCCATTGAGGACGATTTAGTTTAGCGGAGGTAGGAAATGAAAGAAAATATGTGTATGGGGAATGATTGGGGTAATTAGGACATAACGGTGGGGTTTAGGTAAATAGCCAACTAGTTGATAGGGACGGAGAGGAAGGGTTGGTGAAATGTAGTGACACAAGTTAGAATAGAGATGGAAAGGACAGTGGGATCTAGTGGGAGACAACTGAAAAATAATGATTTGGCAATCAAAGAAACGTTTCCGGGAGGGTTTTATAATCTACGATGGTCATGAATAACTTTTTACAATTGGTAAAGGGTTCCACAGAAGATTTACAACGGCTACGGTAGAGTAAATAAAGTGATAATTCTTAACAGACTTGTTGACAAAGTTAATGATAAAATTGAAGAAGCACAAATATGATAGTACCAAATAGATTTTCGAGTACCCTTTGAATTAATTATCACTTCAGCATAAATAGAACATAATCACACACTTGGATTCGATTGGAGTTGCGTGTGCTCTTGGAGTATAACTCTAAGAGCACACGCAACGAAATAGTTCAAAACCGTACCCAGTATATTTGATTTTTGCATTCGAAAAGGAAGGGAGGCAGGCAGAATGTTGTACACGTAGGTATGAAAAACTATTAACCAATGGTGTTAATTTTTAAGACTGCTCATTATTACAAATTTTCTTTGAATAAAATAGTAGTTTGGTTTCATGTTAATATTAGACTAAATCCTATTTTTAACTGGTAGAATACGACTTAAAGTATTAATAATGACAGTGTTAATAACCTATCACTGATTGCAACACAAGAGAATAAAATTCCCCATATCCTGGAATTTATTGAGTATTTTCCCCCCGCAAATCATCTTTGTCGTCATCGCTTTTCTTTCAACATCTCCAGCTCCATTTCCCTCAAACTCCGTCTAAGCTATTTAGCTTCCGTCTATCGGCGATGAGTGTGTGCCAGTTATACAGCGGAGTCGGTGGGTGGGCCGATGGGTCGTGATCCGGGGACACGGCAACAGTCCCTGCTTCCCGGCTACCTCCTCACTCTCCCATTTTAAACCCACCGACGCCCTTTTGAGACCACGCCCGGACCTCTCCTCCTCCGTCTGTTCCTCTTCTCACTTGCCTTCTCCTCGATTCTCGCCTCCCTCCCCCCTCTCGCCTTCGCTTCCCACCCTCCCAGTGCCATATTCACGAAATCAGGGCCACCCCGGCAACGTGATAGACTGGAGCAAAAAAAAATTAAATAAAAGCGGGAATCACTCTTCCGCTCAAGAATCTTGGTGACGGAAGGAGGGTCGGGACTGGGAGAGGACGCGCAGATAAATTACTGGCGAGGATATAAAGGGATAGGAGGACGAAAGAAGTCTTTAGCCGTCGTGAGAGTGAAAAGAAGGGATGGAGACATATTACAGGGATGGGGAATGAACAAGGGCGCTTGTTTTTATTTAGGGACTCGTCGAAGGAAAAAAAATTAAAGAAAAATGATCGCCGAGGTGAAATTTTGCCCGATAGTGAGTGCTTTGAGGTTATTTCCTCGGTGGGATATCCATGGTAATCCTCAAGGATTTTCTGCTTAAGAGTATTAGCAGATGTGGAATTTCATAGTTCATTATCTTAGATTCAGGATTGCGTCAGTGAAAGACGAGGGCTTTATAATGGCTAAAGTCTGTATAAAAACTCGAAAAGGAATTATTTTACCTGAGTATAAAACTTTAATGCATTGTTGTGCATGCATGAAAATGCTGTGTAAATTATCAATCGAATCCTTAACTTACCAAAGTAATTACATCAACTTCTACAAAATTAAATTACAACTGGATAACTTGTTACATTATATTTGGTATACTGCGTAAAAAATAGAGTCCAATATACTGCTCTTTTACTTTTAAAATAGGGAAATAAATGGGGGTCCCATGCGTATGACGACCATCGAAGGTATGACTTTCCCGTTAGTCCTAAAAAGATTTTTATTATTTAGATTGTTTTGCTAGTCGACGACTCAATTCCTAGAAGATGGTAAGTTGCAGTCATCCCTCACACTCCATCTCAGAATTGGCCCTATGGCTCAGAGTTGGTTCTCCTATGAATGCGAACGCAAATGCGGTTTCGGGGTTCTCGCAAATGAGCAAAATTGAGGAACAACACCGTTTCTCTCGTGCCATCCTTACTTCCTTTACCCCTTACCATCGAATGCCATTCCGTGGCCTATTAGGCTTGTCGAGAAATTTCAAGTCGGAATAGGTCAGCGTAAGCTTTAATCAAGAGGAGGAGGCAGTTATTTTGATGATGGGAAACAACCTTTTCAAATTTTCTCGTTTAGTCCTAATTTAATGAAAAGATAAAATTTTGTTGTTGCCAAAACGATGGTTCTTATAGTATCGAGTGAGGCTGGATGAAAAGGTAAAGAGATTCGATCTCGGAAAAGGCCATACTGATATAAGGCGGTATTAGTGTCGGTTTTTTCACGGTAAGCCTTGCTACTTGCTACCCTTATATTCGTGTACGTATGCTTATATCAAGGAGTGATGATTAGGGAGAACTAATGCTATTTCTTTCATGCGCTATTAGTTTTTACAAACTACTAATGATTCAATTCCTCTAACACGGACGAGTTTTAAAGGTAATTTTTAGTTTTCAGTGTTTAGGACTTCTGGGGTGAAGGGGCAATTCACCTCTTTTGACTCACATTGGATGGGCCCACGGATTAGTTCGGTTTGTGGAATGATTCGATTTCAAATCCTATTCCGACCAAAATTCGAGACTCGAGGCATTGCATTGTGGGTGGCGAGGAATGACTGAGATAGAGAATGACGGGTAGGGAGGAGGAGTAAGAATGATACTGAAAGATAGAGTTGAGTGAGGGAGCAAAATGGCGGGAATGGGGGGGAGTGGGGGGGCGGCGGCAGGAGGAAGAGAGGCGGGAGGCGGTGTCGTGTAGTTCCCCTGATGCCATATTCCCCCGAGGTATGAGAATGGAGAACTTACAAAAGACAATGGATGGATGTCGGCTTCTATTTGAGTTTACTTTTACGACTTCCTTACATAAAACAGGGCCGTTAAAAAACTCAATAAAGTTTGGGAACTCGTTTTTTTTTCCATCTCGGCTGCGGGACAGAGGGGTTCAGTTTGAAGCTTTTTTTATGGCGATGGCTCTTTGTTTCGCATACATCTCGCTGATGTCGCGAAGCGTTTTACTTTTGCCAATCCCTGCCCACACAATAACTGGATTCATAATATATGGTGCTACATGTCTACCTATTTGTCAATAATTTATATTCCTGTGATAAGCATTAGAGTAAATAGAAAAAGTTATGCAGGTTATCCTAGGCTGTGAGAACTGGGTCGCATTTTGATTTTAGACTTAAGTAAGCATAATATATTTCATATAAATTAATTTGGGATGCTAAATACTATTCATATCAATTAATTGAGTCAATTAGTCATAGTTATTAGCCGTAAAAATGACTTTGAAATAGTTGAAAGAAGAGAGACAATCAAGTGTTTTATATGATTATTCTGAAAAAAGTAGTTTAGCGGTTAGCTGTCATGCTTATCCAGAGGAATGCTGCGAAAATAATATTATTCTCTCAGCATGAGATTTTTAAAGTTTCGTTGGTTAGTTGAGTAAAAGATTTATGTTTAACATTGCGGAAGCATTCTAACATAACCGACATTTATAATTAATAAGTAATTTTTCTGAATTCATCATTGGGAAACATTACTAATCACACACACTGTAGCACTTTTTTTACCTTACATTCCATAAATCTTGTGAAATTCTTCTCACATTTCCAATATATCCATATAACTTCCAAACATATTGAGTAGCGGCCCCTCCAACATTAGCATTCGAGCATATCGTATGCATAACATCGACGCATTGGGTTTCATCGAGGGCATTTCAACCATTTTCCATGACTCTCCATCGTTTGGGTGAAGTTGGTATACGACCAAATGTAGAATATTTCGAGAGACATATGTGACATTTATGACTTATTCATGGCCAACTATTTAAAACCTTTATTCCGTATTATGGAATCAACCATAGACAAATCCAATGGACAGAGCAAGTTGTACCAGGTTGTAAATCCTGGCTGCATTTCAGTTCCACCAAGAGCGAAAATGAGAGAGCCAGTCATTCAGAAAGATAAAATTATTTAAAATACCTGAATAAAAGTATTTTAACGCTTTCCTGCACTCAATTTTAGAATGCTAAGCTTTCCTAAAATTGGTTTGGAAAGTTTTTTATTGATTGCTTTCACTCGGAGATCTATTAAAATTTTATCCCAAGCACTTCTTTCGTAAAAATCTCGACTGTTACATTACAGGTTGTTGCAGGTTGAAAACTACAAATACGAGCTCGTATCGACCTATTATTTACTCATATATTCAGTTTGAATTATTAGTTAGACTGTAATGATATACCCGCAAATCATGATACAGCTCTGCTGAAGCAAATAAAGAAATAATCATATTACCTCTTGAAGTCTTAAGAAGCTATTTTTATTTAATACTTTTAAAACGCCATTTACATTTTGAATTCTAAAAAGATCAATCCTGTTGTGCATTGCGCACAGATTTTTAACGCAAGCCTTCCTAGCTACAGAAAGAGTCTCACACGTCATAGGCAAGCCAGACCTATGACACTTTTATTGCCATTGCCAGTAGATATGCAGTGAATCTAATCCAAGTCGAGGGTATTGGTACGTGTGTGTGGACTTGAAAAAAAAATCGCAGAGTTCGCAATCCAACGGTAGCAGTGCCTGCACCAGAGCGGACTGAAATTAGTGTGTGGGGCGCGCACATTGGAACCAGACGACTTCGGAGGAAAACAACTTCTACTTGTACGGTCCCGTTAGCGATACAATAGCTCGTCCGCAGGCTATCGATTGTGAAAGGAGAGAATGAAAGGGGGTAGGTGTAGTCAGGGGGTGGAACGGGGAGAGAAGGAGGAGGGGACCGCCTGTCTTCCGTGGCGTCCAGTCTTCGTCCCTTGAACCACAACCCTCCCCCCCCTCGCCATCCCCTTCGCGACCCTCCCTCACTCTCCCTCCCTCCGTTTATCGGGCACTTGGCAGGCAATTCCACGTTAGACCGAGTTTTCCGCCCTAGCGACGTCAGAGGCCCTCGGAGACGACAGCGCTCGGTCCGTGATCGCCAAATCCTTTGTCCGCAAAGTGAAGTGGGAAAATGAAGGAAAAAATGTGCCGGAGGAAGGAAAACCAATGAGGAGAGAAAGAGTGAGTGTAAGGTAGAGAAGGAGAAAACCAAATGAAAGTATGGGAGAAACGTGAAGTTAGAACAGAAAGCAAAGCAAGTATGTATCCTGAAACAGGGCTAAGTTAGCCTCAAATCTCGGAAAATTTAATGATAAAAATTTTCACGTAGTAATGATTTAATTAAGTCCTATTTTTACGTAATATTGTCATCAGATAAGTTGCGGGTTGCTAAAGAGTGACTAGGCAAATCGAGTTAATACTATTCCTATGGGAAGCACTATGTACTTATAATTTTACTTGAAATGATATTCCCCTGACTTGGCTTCGATCATCAGCTATGTTATAGCTAAAATGCCTTTTTAGGTAAAGTAAAAAGCTTGAATAGAAACGAAAGGAGAGGCTTAAAATATTGTCTCAGTAGTCAGTAAATGAAAATAATAATTTTCAAAATTGTAATTTGAAATAACTATTCTTTAATGCCCATAGTGTAGCATCTCAATGAAGCATACGCATTAAAACAAATGGATCCTATCTTAAGACAACATCTAAGCATTCTCCATGCAATTATCCTGCTCATTGCCGACTAACCACAGATGGCTCTACTGTCCACACTAACCCACCAACCCTTTTCGGAATGTCAATACATCCTTTTGCATTTTTTTCAAAACATTTTTGTGATTTCATTCTATATCTCAGAAACATATCTTAGACAATAGCGCAGTTGAATTATAAATCTGTTTCTTGGAATTATACTACAAAGAGAATTCTGTTGGGTCTCTTTTCCCTGACATATGCATTCGGGTATTTCGTATAATATTCTACTTCTACCTATTCATTTTACTTCGGATTCTCTAAATAGAACCACAACTCTTTCTTATACTCATATGCTTAGGTTTGACCTGAGGTATTTGCTTTAAAATATTTTGAGGTGTATATTGAAATGTTCACTAACGACAGAGAGCCAAGAATTACCAACATATTGCAGGCACCAGTGATGGAGGGGGACAACCATCGCCTGCCAATTCAGAAGCAAAGGGCTCGAGTCCCGCCTAGGTGGGATTTCCTCCAAATAGGGAATAGATGTTTGTAATTTTCTTCATTGTAATGTATGAGGGTTAGGTGGAAGATGGTACCATAAAGTCTCAATCTCGTCCTAATTAAGGAGTTAATAAATAAATAAACATAATTGCAGCTTTCAGCGCCGACATGTTTAAACCACAAGTGAGGCCTGGTGAAACGATTATTTGAATGATTTCATGATAGCTTAATTCCATTTAATTTTAATAACTATTCCTAAAATTATCATTTCATTTACCTGTTTAATTGTCGGTGCGCTGAAAACCCGTTTCACACACACACATGGTGGCTGTTTACGATGGATAATATATTTGGGAATGTGGCATGTGGTATAATTCAGGGACTCAGAAGGGTATGATGGTAACGGGAAGTGGAAGGAGAGGACAAGTTCAAAGGGGAAGAAGTACATGCGAGTGAGTGGGGAAAAGGTTTTGTCGTGGGTGGAGGGCGTGTGAGAGAAGGGGGGCAAAGAGAGAGAGACGAGCGCTGTTTCGATTCGGCGAGTGGATTCTCGGGGGATTCTGGTTCATCTCCTGGAGGAATTCTTCCGCGGCCTATCCCCCAGATGCTTCCTCGACCCCAATCACCCCATATCTCTCTCTCTCTTCTTGTCCACTACCCTCACTCCACCCCATTCCAATGGCTCCCCCGCCCTCTTGGTCGCGTCCCTTCTCTCCGCGCGTCCCCTCCCTCGCAGTCTGATACCCTTCCCACCTTCCCCTGCGCTCCACCTCTCGAAGGAGAAACAGGGATGCTCGAATCCTTGGCAAAACCCGGGACAAGGAGGCTTGAGGAGCTCGCTAATTCTCTCCCACGAGGGAAGGAGATAGAGAGAGACTCCGTTCGCATCGGCTGGTAAGCTCAGGGGAAAGTAAAATAGTGAGTACTTCGGACGGTCGAGTTGATGCGAGTTACTTCCGCTTTCTCGCGCTTCCTCTCATGGATGGTTTCACATTCGCGACTTGTGTACTCTGTGGTAATATGGTGCAATTCGTGTAAGTAACTTGCCGCCACTTCCACCTGGGAGGGGGTTTAAGAATGAAGAAGCTTCGCTAGGCGGACTCAAGCCCGTTTTCAATGGATGTTATGGAAAAAAAATGCTAGATTTGGTGGAAGGTATACATGCTCTTATAATTTTATTTGGTTTTTAAAAATTAAATTGATACAGTTTTTCGGGTAATTTATAGTTGGAAGCCGTCTGATAGATTTTTACACCAAATGAAAATCCTTTGTTTTATGATTTTTTATTATTTTTTTCTTCATTTTTATCGCTATATTCTCCATTTTTATGTAATTAATGGATCAATTTTTTCTTCAATGGCAGATTGAGTTGACTGATCTGCATAAGCTATAATTTGCCTTTCTCTACTTATCTCATTATTCCGTGACACTTTTCTCTTTCCCATTTACTCTTTATTATTTGTTACAATTACTGCTATGATTTCAATTAGCTTTAGATTTTGTCATTTCTTCTTTATTATCATTCCGTAATCTCGGTATGTACCTCAGTAACACTCTCTTTTATTATGTATTTTAATCATCAACGACAGCAGGAGAAATTTTCTTTCGTTTTTTCATAATACTTGCTAGTAATATTGATAATTTGGACCATATTTCTGTCAGTTAGATGGAACAACACCTACTTACGGAGGGTAATGAAGTTTAAAATAGCTCTTCTCGATAATAATACATGATATGCATGGTGAAAGGATTTGAAAAATCCAACAGCAAAAACTGTTAGTGCAAAAGCATTCGCCGTCGATGGAACAGCACCAACAGTAGACCAACCAATCGTAATTGAATACCCTTCAATATAATAAGAAAAAAATAAGGTTATAAATCGAACCAAACGAACCGATTTTCCTTCAGATAGTCCTATCTGTACTCCCAAATTTAATATGAAAGTCCATCGACGAGTGCGTACCTATCTTTCCATGAGTCACGATGTAATTTCACTCATAACTTGATAACCGCAACATTTACGGAGGCCTGTTTTGAAGAGCCGTTTCCATATTTCTTCAAATTTTCACAAAATAACCGGTTTTGACAGCAGCAGCGAATACTATTTCCATTTCAAATGCATTGAGAAAGTTAATAAAGCAATATGTCGAAAGAATAAATATGGAAACGGTTTTTTTTATCGTTTCATTGTTTTGACGAAATGATTGATTTTAGTGCAATGATCATAATACCGATGTTTTTTTATCCCTCGTGAGAAAGATTAGCGTTTAAAACGACTGATTTAGACCATGCATTTATAGCGAGAGTTGGTGAGTACGATATTCATGTACATAATAGTCTTATAAATGTTGTGTGAAGTCTTGTGCAAAAAAAAGGATTATATAAAAAAGTGATAATGAAATAATTCGTTTTTGGACAAATTTATTTTTTATACCCGTTGTGGGCTTTAAACGTATCTGTACATTTACGGTAAACAAGGAGAGGGAGGATAAGTGTTTTTACTAGCGTGAGGATGGCGAAAAAAAGAGACACGTGTCCTTTTTTGCGTTTTGTGTCACCGATATGCCTGTGACAATATTTTATGCATAGTGCATATTATGACAATATATTTCACCCATATTGCTTCGGTGTTCAATTAAGTTCATATTCTATATCCCGAAAGCGGAACCTTTGCGTAGGCTCCGCTAGTATTATAATAACACAAGCCCTCACGATATACCTTCAACTTGTGATCATATTGGTCTTTTATGCTGATACGCCTATTAAAAGGATGACATTAAATATATGCTCAAGTTATATCTGAGATCCGGATTGCTCGTTCCTGGTATTTTCCGCTGCCACTTGCTGCATAGCCAAGTTTTCTCTGAATGAAGTACATGATTGAGTAGATAATTTTGATGCTCGCATTATTACGAGTTGGTGATCGTTTTATCCTGGGTTTTTTAATATGCTTACGGATCACGTTTCCGCTGAGTGATATTTTAATTTAAAGGATTAGGAACGGGAGGCTAAACTGTATTTTTTTTGGAAAGAGATCGTTTTGCATTTTACGTCATTGAGCCATCGCATGCCTATCTACATTTTTTTAAAATTTGATTCAGAATGCTTATGTTTAAGTTCCTCTAATTAGTAAAGTAGTAAATTTAATGAGGAAAATTTTTCAAACGAATGATGGTTTCATCAAATAAATTGCGAGCGATGAAGGGGAGTGACATTAATTTCGTAACGTTTTCCGGTTCGTTTGAAATTAGTTAGGTTTTTACGAGTACGAGCTTATTCATAAATTATATTTGGATTCGGTTGAATAATTAATAAATTTAATGCAAATTGATTTTCGCATTCATTTATGTAGGGACTGACTATACTGGGGTGAATGGTGTCATTTCAACCTACCACGCGGCCAATGAGCGGCAAATGAAATAATCCGTGACTCACCCGCGTCTTGCATCGTGCATATCATTTCCCTTAATATCCCGCCAAAGCCGCCATCTCCTACCATTTTTGCTCCATCCACTCGTACTAGAGGCTATCTCGAGTAATATTTTACAGCGCCGCACGTAAGCAAGGGTTGTTCAGCTTGCCCGGTTAAGAACTAAAAGTACTCGTAGCCCAAGAAGATAAAGTTTTTCATACATCATCACTGGTTTTAGATCTAATGTTCTATCCTTTGAAAATGTCAAAACCTCAACATTCTTCTGTTTAAATGAAACCTTATTGCTTTATACATCAACAGTGTATGGCTGTTTATTCCTATGCTATGATGCCATTTTTTAGTTTCGACTACTTCCCAGCACTTGCAATTCCGTACCGGTAGCACGGAAAGGGGTACTTTGGGGTAATGCTTAATTGGAAAACAATTTATCCTTAATCCATTCACCCCTTTCGATATAATTTAATGATAGTAGAGTAGATGAAATGTTGCTAGATTATTCATATATTTTCCATGAACTCATAAAGCTCAAAAATATGTTTTTAAATTTTCAAAAGAAATCGTAAGCATTCAGTATTTTTGTCCTAGCTTGTCGCAGAATATTAGCAGAAAATAGCACAACAGGCTATGAAAGCAAGCATCATGTCACATCGATTATTATAAGTTTCAGTATGGGTGTACACGAGTGGGCACATGAGCATCTTCGACGAGCAATGGCACATGACGAATAATTCAATTTCGATAATATGTAATTGCGTTTTCAAATAAATCTCGTCCATCAAAATTGGAACGGGATCACTTTTAATTTGTATATTCATCGTCAATTCATATGATGTTTACATGTAACTTTTCACTGCGTATTTTTTCATCCAGTAACACATCAAACCGAACTACGTCGAGTTAATATCCTGCGAATGAGAGTGCGTGTGAATTCTAGGGTCTAGGGTCAGGTTCGAAGTCGAGGGTTTGGATGAGCAAGCTTAAATATATTTATGCATGTCGTTGTTGTCCTCACCCTTGCGCTCCCTGTTTCGGTTCCTCGCCGAGAAAGTGAGCTGCGAGTGCGTCGGTGTGGCGGAGGGCGGCACGTGGTGGTGGGCGTGATGGTGCTCCATTGGCGAAATGCATTGCGTAGCGGCGACCGCTGCCACGCTGTCCCTGAAGTCCCCTGCTTCGGCCCACACTGTAGGAGATAGAGTGGTCATAAGTTTGAGAGAGATATGTCACAATCATATTGGAGTAAAAGAAAGTTAAAAAAGTTACTATTGGGTACAAATCGTAGTACTTCGTATTGTTGGGAATTTACGAATTGATGAATGCACCAGTAAATAGAAATATCAATTGGCCAAGTGAAATGATAGGAATAGTTAGTTAGAGAACATGAGTGTGTGTAATACGTAAAATACAGCAGAGCTAAGGAAGCACTATTAATTTAGATTTAATTGGCATTATCAATTTTTATGCGAAAGAGAAATGAACAGGGAATCCTTTATTTACTTGCATTAACCGAGAGCAGGTTTAGAGACAAAAAGTATCGTCGTATTATTCTTAAAGAATTTTACTTTTTCAATCGGAATCTCGTCTAAATATCTTGTTAATGTTGCTCGAAATTTGTAAAATTAAAAACGACAACCTATACAAATATTACGATACTGCTAAAACTACAAACCTTTAGCAGTTACCTAGTTTGATTAAGGTCAGGCAAGGAATATTAGAAATATTTTGAATGATAAGAGTGGTGGGAAATATCATCCGTTGTCGTATCTCTTGCATGAAAAGACATTATAGAGATTAACATTTAATGACAAACCAAAATAAATATTTTTTATCTGAAGCATTACATGATAAGTTAAATATAAACTAAAATAAGTTGAAATGTTCTACGAGTATTTTACTGAAAAATAGGCGAAAAATAGGTCACTATTGAACATAATTAAAAGCGTCACATGGCGTTGTGATCCTATGCATAAACTCCATCACTGGTAGTCCTCCTCATCCCACCCCAACTCTTCATTTGTGGAACCAAGCCTGACATTAGCAATAAACGATATCTGTGCTTTACGGTATCACTAAATTACTACAATATGCATGTTTCTAATCACCTTTAATTTTCATAGCTTCCAAAATATAAATTTTTGCAAAATTTACTTATAAATGATGTGATTGCGGGCGTTGGAGCTGTCATTTTCAGGGTGACCGATTCATTTCACAAATATTATTAACGTGACCAGAAAAAAATGTAACCTATTTGTCTACAACTGTAAATTCCAATCAAACATTCTTCTTGCGTACTTCCTAAATGCTTCTAATACTTTTAGTTGTGTTTAGAAATCAGTTTTATTTAACAAGGTCAGTAGAAAAGCAAATAAATTAGAACATGTTATCTCTACAACTAGGAAACTGCGTGTGTGAAAGAACCGAACGTTATGACCTACAGCATAGGTGGTAGCGAGAGGGAAATGACTGGAACTGATTAGGCGCTAACATTAACGTATGTAAATAAAATAAATAATATTTATGTAACACACCCTGCATTAAAGAAATAATCATAACATAATAAAGAATATTGGCTGTGGTAAATATAAACCCAAGATTTTCTTTTTTAAGTACATTCAACAATTGACATAATTCTCAATTATTTTAAGAATTGAGATCAATGGCTCTGTAATTTCTCTAATAAAAAATTAATTACTGATTCTACAGTTACTGATGCCTTGTTATAGTATTTTATACGAAGGTTTCTAAGCGGTTGACCCAATTCATTTAACGTACGATCCCCATTTAGTGATCTAAGTTTCTAGATATGGAAGTGAGTCCGGGTTAGAGTTGTGATTCAGCTTAAAATTATCCTATATGCAAACTCTTACTAAATTAATTTTATGGAGCTTAAAACTTTGTCCTAGTCTTGAATATAAGATGCATTTTAACACGCATGCTAATTACGGATTTATTATTTCTTTTAAAGTTGGCTTTAATACGCGGACATATGATCGACTGGATACTTTTATCAACTGCATGTTTTACACAAACGTCAATTGTGCGGCTGCCAGGCGAAATATTTTGCGGAACGGGAATGATCTTAGAGAATCATCGTGATTTGGAGAAATACCGCTTTAAAAAAAAATTAGTATTTAGAGAATGGATGTGTTGAAAAACCTTATTATTTCCTCAAGCGAGCGGATTACACGTTTAAGCTGGGGCTCCGGAGAGCTTTATGATCGCAAATGCGCCACAGAGGCTGCTATATCAGAGCAGCAGCAATCCTCCCCCTCTTAAAGTGTTACGCAGTATCTGCGATGAACTCCAACACGCTGACTGACGATGCCAAGTACAACTCACTCCATTCGACTGCGAGAGGAGGAGATTCACTTGTTTTTTTTAAATTTCCGCGGATTTCGACGCGTCTTTTTTTTTGTCGAAACGGAATGAGAAAGACGAACGGGCGCGCACTCACGCTTGCGCGCGCGCGCGTTGAAATAAATTATTCCCGCGATAAAGCAGGCACCTCTGAGGAAACCATCCCCCTCCACCTCATTCACTTTTTCCTCTTCCAGCCCCACCCTTCCCTCCTCCCTCGCCACCTCCGTCTTACGACCTCACGGCCCGCGAGAGGAGCCCCCTTTCAGGGACTCCCCACCTCCCCCCTCCCAGGGGAAGGGCCCCGGATCTTTTTTCGTCTTTTTACTCCTCCCCACCCCCCCATCTAACCCTCCTACTCCACCCGACGGAGTCGAAATTTCTGAGGAAGGGGATAAAAACAGTTTCGGCGCGAGGGTCGGCGGGGAGGGAGGATGAGGAGAGTTGGGGTGGGGGAGAGGGATGTGAAAGTCTTCACCAGAGGTGTGGGGAGAAAAATAGGAGTGGGTGGGAACCCGAGGAGGGGTAGTTTGGAATGGGGGCGGGAGGGGAAACACTGGGGTGGTGTGGGCGGAGGAATGGTGCAAAGGGCTGTGAAATATTAAGACATAAATTAGGGGGAGCGTTCATTGCTCGTTAATGGGGCGAAAATTTTTGCCCTCTGAGAGGAGAAACGAGGGGGGGGCGAGTGGGTGTTGCACGGAGGAGGGGTGGGGATACATGGGGAGGAATGAGAAAGGGGGTGGGTTTAGGATGTTTAGTTGGGTAGGGTTTTCCTTTTTTCCGGGCGGGGTTATGGAGGAAGGGGTGCCCTGGGGTGGTGTGGATCCCACGGGGGCAGCTGTGGGCGTTCCGCAGGAGCTGCTCTCAAAAGAGACGCGACGGAGCGTGGAAGCGATGGAATGGGGGGAGCGAACGTACATCTCTTCCCTTTCGCCTGCCCCTACCCCGTCCTCTCCCTTTAAATCTCCTCCTTCTACGTCTCCCCCACCCCCTCTCCTCCACCCTCCTCATCCTTTATCCCTCGCTCCTAGTCCCCTTTTTTCCTCCTTGAACCTCCCAAATCTTCCCTCACTCCCTCTGCCTTCCCTCACCAACCCCGAGAGCTTCTTTTTTTTCCTTCGAGGCGTTCTTAACAAAGCGAAACGAAAAGGGAGCACTCCCCCTTTTAAGTTTTGGATGGCCTGTCTATCTTTCGGCGGCCTTGTAGATAGGTATGTATGTACCAGAACTCTTGAGGGGAGAGAGGCGCTCAATGGAATTTTGACAAATGACGAACTACTCTCTCTTTATCTTCTTCTCTCAAAGGAAGGAAGAATAAATTGACGAAAATTTAATGCATGATTAGAGTTGGTATTTTTTTTGCTGGAATTTCTTTTGTTGTTAATCGGAATTTACTGAATATTCAAACCTACAGGACTGTTTTCCAATTTTTTTAGGAATAGCTATTCACCTTACCTTCTAACCAAAACGGATATAGTCACTACTGTCAAATACTTTTTACTATTTTGGAAAATGATAACGCTGGTATTCCCTTCATATCATATGATTTTACTTGCTGCATTTCGTTTAAAGTACATGACCTTAGTTCTTATTTAATCCAACGAATTTCACTGTCTTGTAACTCTGATCACTCGTCTGTTTAGCGGCTTTTTTTCAGAAATAATCACTACCATGAATTGGAGATTACAAAGTAATGCATTGTTAATTTCTGTGGTGCATACTTGTATGCCTAACTTTAGATGCATTTGGCTTGGGAATGACCTGTAGGGAAAATATTCTATGCTTTAGAAATGATTAAAATGGTCTATCAAATTCTTAATATGAACCCAGCGAAAGAAAACTCACAAATAGTGGAATAAGTGTTATTTACGTAATTTTATCGTTACGCTCTTTGTTTTGAGGAAATAAGAGGAGAAAAGGTTTGAATTTGACGAATTAGTACCTAATGTTTAATGGTCTGGTTTTAGTTCTAGCGTTCTTGATGTAATAATTTCGATATTTAGCTAATACAGTTTACTTATTAGCATTCCCGATGAATTGAAGAGTGATTGAATTTTTTTAAGTTTATCAAAGCAGAATGTTCTCATTTTTTATATAAATGTTTCCCATAAATGAAATCACACCCTTTACAGTCTCATTATAAAATGATACAAGGCATTGGAATGCGTAATGAAAAAACCCTTAGTTGTGGCAATTTGCAATTTGGTTTTATTTTAATAGCGATTCAGTTGCAAGGCTGATAGGATTATGGGATATATAAAACCGTTTGGAAATATAACTATACCATGTATAAAATGTGAAAGAGCCTAATTTGTGGTTGTCAATTTTCAATTAATCAAAATTAATTTGTAGTTTTTCAATAAATCATTTCATTTAACAATCCACTTATTCATTAACCTAACGTCAGGCTCCGGTAGAACGACTGCACCTCAAGGCAACGTCAAGTTAAGGTTATCATGCTCGGTAATTTTCTAGCTAACTAGCAACTAACTAGCACGAACTTCCAGGAACGTAACAAATTAAGTTATGTTGAATTAAACCTCTTCTGTGGGATTCTACGATTATTTTTTTCAACCAAGATCGACTCTAAATCCCTCGAGACAGGATCTGTATAATTTCAAGTCGCCATCATCTCGATTTTAATGACGTGCGCCTGCAATTGGTAAGTACGAATCTTGCAAAAAGCCTCTTGCCTTTATGATTACTCGGTTCCTACATTTCGCACAAATCCCTCCCTCCCTCCCACCGGCTGACCCACCGAGACGACCGTTCCTCCTATCCCCGCCCTCCGGTGGCTCGAATACTTCACCGCGGAATGTCAACTCTCAAAGAGAGGAAATCCAGCCGAAAAGCCAGCCCTTCCTCACTCATGGGGCGCACGCAAGTGTCGCTCACGGGCAAACGGGCGCTTGTGTACCAATGCATCACGGACTCGCTCTGCGGGAGTGAAAACACTTTTGTTTCGCATTCAACAGCCCCGGGGGGGGGGGGAGTTGCTCTTGGTTCTGTGAGTGTGAAAGAGAGAGAGAGAGAGAAAGAGAGGCTTTGGATAAACAGGATTGGGTTATTTTTGCGGAGACGTCTGTGTATTTGCCCGCGGCAACGAGTCGGAGTGGCAGTCATAATGTGGGCACTTCGAAAGAAAAAAATATTCCTCATTCCCTCGACCCATTCCGTCCCTCGTAATTTTCCCCATCCCTCTCTCGTGTTCTCATATCAGTCGCGAGGCGGCAGAATGCTCCAAAAATAAGAATCTTAATCCAGTGGGCGCTCCATTCTCTTATTTTAAAAACCTTCAGAAGGAGAAATTACAAGTGCAGTCGTCTTTATGACCCGTATTGGTTGAGTCATGCACATGTTTCTTGCGTACAAGTTTCACGATTGTTACAATTGTATTTTGTAATAAGCACTCACTGCTTGCAATAATTGGAAACAATTATTTGGAATTGAATAAGTCTATTAAAAGGGTAGTGAGGAGTGTAAATACGTTATTTAGAATTTAGACCTCTCTTATGCTTAGTTTCGCCCCAGAAATCATTCCCATCTAAAGGCTATCTTAGGCCCCTGTGAATCAAATTCGAGCCATTAGATGGCAATGGATACAAGAGATTCCTAACTTGCGTACATTTAAATATTGTTTTATCTTTTATCACTTTTGATGATTCATTATGTATTTTCATGTTATAATACGACTGTAAAACGGAAAAGAGTCTATTCTATCCTTGGGACAAAGTAAGATTTATCACTCGATAATACTAACATATACCAATACTATTAAAACCGAAGTATGATTTCCTAGAAGAGAACAGAGGTCACGTTTATCATGTCCTACGGTAAGGAAAATACACAAAAGAAAGTCGGGCCAATCTATTGTGGCGGTTAGATGTTATGATGACTCTTCATAATTATGGTTATTGACGATACAACTTGAAAGAGAAGTTTTCATGTCGCCATTGGCTCAGAACATTTACGTTTTATCAACTGTGAACGAAATTCTTACTCGAAACTCAAGTTGTAAATACAATGATTTTGAATGATGTACAAGTACTTTAGTCACTCGTATCATAACTGAAATGATATTATACTATGAGCATATTCAACAGTAGCAGAAATCTGAAATTAGATTTTTGGCGCTAAATGGCGAACCGAAATCCAGAACGTTTGACTTGCTCGTCAATTTTGGATCGAACATAATTAATGTGTTCTTTGTGTACCAGATAACTGATTGCTAAGATATGTACTCACTAATTTCAAAATTATGTTGAGCCAGGAGTTTTTGAGAGAGACTATTACTTTCGCATGTTGCTGAGACTTGAATTGAACCTCAAATACGTGAACAATCCTCAATATACAGCATCTGAAATAGCCTCCATCCCATCGGCCCGCTCCAAATCTGAACTCTCTTCCTTCTTTGTTTAAGTGTACTTTTTATTCACTGCCTACTTTGTCCCTTTTCGTCATTATAATATCTAATTTCAGTTTTACGAGGAGTGCGACGGCTCCGTCTCCCTCATTCCCATTGTTTTATGTCATTGTACATATTGCGATTTTAGTTGGAGTGTAAAGGAGAGAGAGGGAGGTTTTATGGCCTCGAACCAGGAGAATAAAGTTACCTTATCAATGCCAGCCCACCCTTCCATTATCCCTCCCCATCTACTTTTCCCCACCCCCCCTCCCCCCCACCATGCCCTTTTCCAAACCCTGTCTCCCTCACCCTAGCCATCCGGACCTCCGTCACTCCCCTCTACTTCACCACCCCGAACCTCCCCCATTGACTCCCCCTCCCTCTGCCCCTCATCTTCTTCTTTTCGCCCCCCTCTCCTCCTCCTCCTCCCCGAGGATTCCCTTCTCGCAAAACGACCGCTCGTAAACCCCGCTGCGGTTCATTGACGGCACACTGTTCATCATTCAAAACATCTCTTTTCTCGTCCCACGCCCTCACCCTCACCGCCCTCGAGACCCTCTGCCTGTCCCTCTGTTCCCTTCCTCCGCCTCTCGGTGGTGGCTTCCCTCATCTCCCTCATGCTACTCTTTTCTTCCCCCCCCCACCCACAGTCCCGTTTGCACATCGGTACTCTGACGCAGCCCTACTCAGGCTCCTTCGAGGGTAAAAAGAAATCCGAAAGGTTGCGTAAAAAGGTTGTTTACGGACGGATTTACGCTCGAGTCGTACGCATCATGTACTTAACGCACGAATCACAAGCAGGAAGGAGCCTCTCCGTGCCAAGTTCGGAAAGCTCCGTTAATTACTCACTTTACTGAATTCCAAATTGCCCAGGCTGGCCTTGTTTATGAGCCCAATGCGGCTCTTTTTCATGTGACAGGGAGTGCATATCGAATTTTTAAGGTTGTTTTTCCGAGCTAACATGACCGATAGTGAACTTCATCACTTTATGTACATATACTTAAAAAGCTTACCCATTCATTCAATTTTACCTTAGGTTTGAAGTGAATTCGTGAGTTGAAGGATAAGTATTTCACGAAAACAATTTCAAAAAATCAACACCACACCTGCATAGCTTATCTGTGAGATCTTAAACACCTAGAAACACTTTGAATGGTTAATTTGCGCCTAACGTGGTCGCCCTTGCAGTCCATGGCTATCATAACAATTAAATCGTTGCTTGCAAAAAAATCATAACTTAATTGTTAAAACAGTTTCAATAATTTCAAGTTGATTGTAACAATAGATGAATTCAAAAATGTATAGCCAGTCAAAGTATGGAATTCGTCTAATTGTTTTTCACAAAACTCTCAATTTAGCGTTGCACACATTACAATTCCAATTTGCGTTGTCTTGGCCTTTGTGAAATCAAACAAATACACTCGATGCCTCACCCGCAATCTCATTGGTAAAAGTTCATATGCTAAGCAGGCAATTTTTTATGCATCCCATGCAATTATATGGGAATAACGTGCTCCTTTGTTTTCCTCATTAGATCTCTACTCTTCCCCTTTTGATCTTTTCCCCGTTCGTTTTATTTCTACTTTACCCTCACATTATTTCTGCCTACAAGTATAAGGTATAATTAATAAATGCCCTCTTAGTCAAAAAAATCTTCGTAGAACACCAACCGTTAATCACCATTTATTATTCACGGCGACCGTTCAGGTACCGAAGTACGAGTGTTTGACGGAACTCACAGGCACTCTCTCGCAACTAATCCTCAGGCTTGCCAATCATGAGAAATCTACGAATGCCCGTATCAAGAAGTGCTTGCTATGCTTGTAATTTATACGGGATTACACTATTTTCTCCATTCGTAGACTGTTTTAGAATTACTCCTAATATGTTTAACCAAATGAATACGGGATGAAACATGTTTGAGGTAAATCGATTTTTCCCTTTACTCGGGATGAATATGCTCCGCGTATATGAATGTATGCTTCTCTAGCTTGCTCATAGGTTTTGACATTTTTGAGAACTCTTTTATAGAAGCAAACAATTTTCGTATTTTAATTTTTATGAATCTTTTAATGTTTAGCTGGACAACAGTGCACGGTCAAGAAATTTGCAGCGCGAATTCTGAGTCGCACCTCGGACCCCCCCCCCCCCAATCGGCCACTATTTTACATAAAAAATCAAAATATCATCACCTTCTGAAGCATCACCGAAGTGCTATTTGCAATCAATGAGCTATCGATGCGCAATGGATTATTTGATGTTGTTCCACATAAATAATGTAATTCAGAATACCTAATACGCACCACAAAATTTTATTTACCATTTCATTGCATGGTAACATGCAAATCACTTCTAGGGTGTGTGGCAGGGCGTGATTACACACCAGACTGCTTTTGACCTAAAATACTTTTCCTCCTACCGCGGTCTGACAATGTTATTCTGATTCCTTATCGTTCGTGGGAAAAATGATATCTTAAACCTATCTGCCCTACACTTGATCTCTCTAATTTTATTGACAATCTCTCTATTTCGATAGGGGTAATAATTAATTTCCAACGTCACTGCTGTTGAGACATCCTTCCAATTTATGCAAGAGATTTAAACTGCAATTTAACCTTCGCTCCGCGAGTGATTCCCCTACCTAGCTTCTCTAATAATTTTGATACGCTACTCAGGTTATCATGACAACGTTTAACTAATCTGGTTCCTCTACGCTGCACGCGTTCTACTTCGGCGATCAATTCTACTTCATGATGGTTTTATATGCTAGGAGCATATTCTAAATGAGGCCTAACCAGCGGAAGATAACATAACATAAAATAAAATTTTCTGGCATGACGACCTGAATAATAGACCTAATGTAGATGTACTTCATTGAAACCCACTCTGCAAGTGAAAATAAAAAATAGCGGTGTGTATCAGTTAGTCTTGGCTACATGTAACTGTTGCAAACAACATTATTTCCGCACTTTCCATTGAGCATCAAATGAAACGCGCAGTGCAGCATTCCGTCCACCGCAGCGCTATTCAAACGTCAGCCAACGCCTAAATGCAGGTGGATTTGAGTGTGGCCATGTAGTATGAGCATGCCTCTAATATTATGCTGTATGGTACCCCAACTCTCTCCATGTTCAACCCCTGGCACCCTTTCCAACACATTTGCCTGCGCAGCCTCGTCGCCTCCCTCCGGTCTTCCCTCCATCTTTCCTCCCCCAGCCTCGCATTTTTCATATTTCCCTCTCCCGTCTCTTCCTTCCCTTCCGCCCCGGCCCTTCGCATTGCCGGGTCACTCTTTCCCAAGGGAATGTTCCCACGAGCATTGATTACTTTTCCTGATGAAATCCATGCATCATCTCGTTTCAACCACTCGCTCCCGGGACTCATTTGTTTTTCTTTTTTAATATCCATACCCGTCCCTTAGAAATCCTTTAACATTCTGAAGGTTTGACTCAATGCTCACAGCACCAAGCGACTATCTTACACTCATTGAAATTACAAAAGGCACTTCCTTTTAAGCAGTAGTCATCAATGAGAAAGATTCCTCGGACACGGATCTTCGTTTCCGTTTAGACGGCCTTCAAAAGAAGTCGAAGTTTAACCTTCATGCAAAAGAGGGATCTCGGAGTGGAAGAGGGAACTTGGAGTGACTGAACTGGTTTAGATTTACCATCTACAAAGATTTCAGTTGATGATCATTACTAACCTTAACTGAAGAATGTGTAATTTAATGATTTAATGCATATAAATCAGGCGTTACATGAATTTAGCGGAAGTTTTGTTCATATTTGGCATAATAGATTTTTCGATGGCATCCATAAACCCGCTAGATTCGTAATATAATCACTTCCTGAGTGATATAAATGCATATTACATATTCCGATATAACAACCGCTAAGACAAGCCTGGCTTTTAAGATTTAAGAGTGCCAGCTAAATGTATTTAGTCACCAGAGTGAAACGATTCACGCAATGGGTGTGCGTGCGTTTGGATGGAGGAAATAAGAGCGCGTATAAAGGGAAAGAAGTCATGGAGGGGCTTAGGAAGGTGAAGGGAAGCTGGACGGTTTTCCCAGACGTATTCCATGAATAGGCCGACGGCGTCTCAAGGATTGACGTTTTCCTACGACTCCGGAACGTGACTGAAGCACGCGGCTCGGACGGGGACAGGTGCCGTAGACGGACGGGCGGGGGCGGAGTTTATGAGCACGGGAGGGTTGGACTGAATGTGATGCGAGTTCCAAAGGGTGCAGTGAACGACTATATTGTTTTTCCCCCTAGTCTGGTGGTAGCTCCTGGGATTTAGCCTAAGAGTAAAAGAGGTGGGGCTATTTATTTTCATGAAACGTTGACAATAAGTGACGATTCCGGTTAAACCTTGCTTGCATAACTTCCAGTGATGGAAAATCGTACGTATTAATCAAAATGCACAAAATTATCAACTGATCTCCCGCAGAATTCAATTATCGGTACTTAACTGATTTAAAAACCCTTATCTCTTGGCAGATCCTTCTACAACTTTAAAACGTCTTCATTTTTCTTTACGTAAATAACAAACATATCTTTGTAGAACAGTACTTTCTCTCATGCCAATTCCAGCAGAGACTGACAAAAAATTGAAGCAATATTTAGAAATGTTTTGAAGCTTTACTTTACCTGACTAATCGCTTCTTAATTATTGCTGAAACATCTCAGTGAATTTCTCTCCACTAGTAGACCAAAAACATTTTTCAAGTCGTCAACAAATTTACGGACGATCAAAGAATCTTAACTCTGAAAAGCATTCTATTATTGGTTTGAAATGGTTGAAAATTGAGTTCCCTGCTTTCCTAACTTATAAAATACCTTCAAATTCCCTCTCCGATGCATTGAAGAGTGAATTTGAAGCAAGTATGTAAGTGCACTGTGCGGACGAAATAAATATTAGGCGTGCTGATTTGTTTCACATATTAATCGATTATTGTAAACTCGCCAGTTATGTCTCACTTTGAGTATTCTCAAAATATAAAAATAGCATCGATTGAAATGTACAGTTTAACGCCAATACACTTGTTAATGTGTTATATAAACAATAATAGACCAAACTAAAATTCTTTTAGTCAGGTGAAATTCAAGAAAAAAAACAACTGTAAATTTTTAATTCGAGCATTAACATTTTTGAGAAATCTTCCTCACAAAGGGTGAAAGTAAATTTATTTGGTGGATGCCAATTTTATTCCATTTACGAATAGGTGTGCATTGAATTTTAATGCTCTCTAGATTTCATGGCACGAGCTTTTTCCGTAGGAATTCGTGAGACATAACATACCCATCAAAATGTATGAATAAAGTGAATTTACTTTGATTTCAGTATTACTAGGTTCACTACGCCCTATGGTGCTCACTTATACGTATATCGATATTTCATGTTCATCACGCAAGCTCGATGACTCTTGGCACTCTGAGAGGAAGAAAGTTACCAGAGGAGATGCTGTTGACAGGGGAACGACGCATCGGCCCAGTACTAACCCTCGCATCCAATATGGAGCGACACGAGACCTTTAA
The DNA here is from genome assembly GCF_022747635.1 of Hetaerina americana. Taxonomy (NCBI): domain Eukaryota; kingdom Metazoa; phylum Arthropoda; class Insecta; order Odonata; family Calopterygidae; genus Hetaerina; species Hetaerina americana. The sequence goes on along the minus strand of NW_027286752.1, from coordinate 621,448 downwards.
TTATCCGTGGAAACAGCCTCCGCACAGTCGGACTGGGAGAGCATCAGAGTGCACCACGGAGGTTGGGGGGTGGGAGAAATGCGCTCGGCTGGAGGGAGGCGAGAGTACTCCATCCCTCCTCATTTCGGAGGCAGCGGACAACGCTCTTCTTTTTTTCGCGTGCACCATGCGGACGGCGAAGCTCCCCGGAACGACCTGTTGTCCGCCGTTCGTGGAAACTCTTGCATTTAATGGTGCGGGCAGGGCCCTTCCGTTGGCTTCCCTCCTCACCCCTCGCCGCCCCCTCCCTCCGCTGGTGAAGGAGAGGGAGGAATGGTGAGGTGGGTAGAGGGAGGAATGGTCACGGTAGAGTCCGCAGTAGGATGGGGAGAGAGGGGTCAGCGAAACCTTCCCCCTAATAGGAAGTATGGGTTCACCAGTTGGAGGGGGTCAAGCGGACTCGGGTGTCTCGCAGCATTTGACACCGCCGACTAATTGGCCGTGAGACATGTCCGGCTGAGGAGGCGGAACAAGGCGCTAACAAACGGGCGGCCAGGTCCCTCCTGTCCGACGTTGCGACCTCTGACCTCCCCCCCCCTTCCCTATCCCCCCTTCCTCCCCCCATCGACCGCCGCACGCCCGTTAAATGTACCACGCCGAGGTCGCTACGCCCCGTCGTATCTCCCAGTGGGGCTCGGACCCCACCTCCGTCTGCTCCGCTCGAGTTTCTTAAATTGTGCCTGTCTTCGCCAATTAACCCAATTGCGACGGCCGCTGCGAACGGTTTTTCGTTTTCCCAACAGGAACGAATCGCATCCCGCGCCCGGAGGTATTTGCGGAGTACAGTCTAGGGTTTATGGAATGGGCAGATGCGGTGTGAACAGAATGAACTTCATGCTCTCAGCTGAGAGATTTTTTTTTTAATGCACGTTTTTCTCTGAACTCAGAAAGTTGGGTGATATCGCTGCGTCACGGTGACAGATTTCAATTGGTAGTTAGTAATTTTAAAACTAGAAGTAAGGTTATAATTTTTACACGGAATGCAATTTAATCAATTTCAATTGCGTTTAACAACTTCGTTAGTTAGAGTTATGTATAATAAAAAATGTGAAGAAAACACGTTAAACACCTTTAAACGAGTAGTGCCTAATTCCAATTTTTCTATAAAATTGTTATCAATTTTGTAAAACCGTATATCAATATTATTGTTTCATTTTTACGTGACAAACGGGTTTTTTCTTATCATATTGCAAAGATGCAAAATTAATAAGCTGATCTCCAATCCTCCATTTAAAATTTGATGTATTAAAAGTAAAATTGTTTAAAATTGCACCGGTAGCTGTATTCATATTTTGTTTAATATTTAAGAATGATGTATCTATTTCATATTCCTTTGTTAAGAAATGTGTTTTGCCTTCATATTTATTACACCTGTAATAGGTGGAGTAGACTAATACGGAAGAAAAGATCATAGTATCACCGATAGAAAACATATGGCTAACAGTGAAATTATTTGGCGTTTATAATATTCTTAGCAATGACGAAGTTTGACATGAATAAGGATTATCAGCAGAGCGTACTTTAAAGACTATCCTCCTTAGAAGAAGGATTCTAAATGCGAGTTGTGGAAGACAATTTCGGAGAAAATCTACGACTAAATATGCAATCATAATGATCCACAGTGAGTGTGGATAGCCCTGGTTTGTTCACGTTACTACATGCTCTACATGATAGGCTTAATAACGCCCCCTCATGACCATAGATAGTCTACGAGGGATGCTATTTCTATGTTCAGCCTAATAATGAAGAGACAGTGATTTATTGTTGAAAATGGCTGAATTGTTTTTCGAAGTATTCTCCATGATAATCAACACACTTTTGCATGCGCTCGAACCAATTTTCGTAACATTTTTTCCACTCCGATTGAGGTACCTCCAAATCATGGTTTCTGAATGCATCGACGGCCTCTTCAGTTGCCGAAAAACGTTGTCCACGCAATTATTTCTTGATTAACATGAATAAAAAGAAGTCATTTGGAGCTAAATTATGGCTGTACGGAGGATGACTCATCAATTCGACGTTTTGGCCTGTCAAATAGATAGTTTTTTCAGCCAATCTTTGAGAGCTTGCCGATGGTCATGATGGAGAATGATCCTTCGTTGCCCCTTCTTTTTCCGTATTTCGCCAAGCACTTCGGGAAAAATGAGCTCGTGTACTATTCAGAATTCTCGGTTCTACATCGTTCTAACGGTACGTTTGCCAAATGTCCAGTTATTCCGAAGAAACAGGCGATGCATTTGCTTCGATGTGCTTCTTGTACGATTCACTTTTGTCGGATTTGGCTCGTCTTGGAAGACCCATAGAGTGGACTGTATTTGTGGAGAATTCCTCTGCACCAATTGACACGAACACCTTTTTGAGCTTTTGTCAAATTATGCGGGGTCCAACGCGAACAAATTTTTTTCACAGCTAAACTTTCATGCAATATCTTATTAATGCTTGTCATACTAATCCCCAAGGATGCTTCAATCTCAAGATAAGTCTCATGACGACCTTCCTTTACTAGTTATTGCACAGCATCCATGTTTTCTGGCACAATAACTGATTTTGGACCACCTTCACGACTTTCGCCGCTGAGCGAACGGCGGCCATGATGGAATTCGTTTCGCGGTGGCAAAGTATGGGGCTTCATCGCTAAAAGTGAAAATAAGTTGATCGATGCAATCCTGTCTTGATAATCCACGTCTTAAGTCGGTGAAAGTAATCGCACGAAAGCGTTCACGAGTTAACTCCATTTTTTTCGCCGGGACAAAAGTTTCGAGTCAATGTAAACAACACAAGGTATGATCAAACAACAAAATGAACTGAAGTAAGCTAGCATTAAAAGGGCAAACATTCAGATGGAAACGCCAGATGGTGCCTAAAGCACTTAGTGTTGTCAAGGCTCAATATATAAATAGCAACCCTCGTACCTATCTACGGTAGGTTTTGGACGGTATATGAGAACTATAAGGGATTACGTGTCGTGTTCCTGTTTGATTATTTCCGTCTTCAGTTCGTCATACCTTTTACCTGCCTTTTTGCCATTCGAAATCCCTATTCTCATCCTTTCTCTTCTCGGCTTACAAATTATATTTTGTCTCCCACCTTACAAATTATATTCTACTACCGCCTCCAGTATCCCATAACTTTCACCCACTTTTCTATTTGTTTCTAATATCACAGAGTAACTAACTCTCTTCTCCTGTCATTTTTAAAATCTCTTCTCGTAGACAAACAACTTACATTTCCAGATTTCCTCGATCGTTTGAAAAAATAAACTCAGAGAATTGAGCGTAAAATTTTTCTCCTAGTAGTTTTTTACTTGAGTACTAATTGCCACAAAATTGGAGTTCATTCACTTTGACTGAACACGAGTACTTCAATTCTAAAGAATTTACTCTGCAGACAGTATATGAAGGGCCACCCTTGCCGTATTCCTTAGCTCCTTAACGCAATGCGAAGGAGGCTCTCAGTCAATTCATTGCTCCTTGGGAAGAGAGAGGAGAGATGGGGAAGGGATGGGAGGCATTCCTTATTGTGTTTTATGGGCAGGCCAGAAGATGGGGATGGCGGAGGCTGGAAATAATTTGTCTTCTTTCGCCCGTCTCTCCTCTCTCTCTCCTTCCTTCCACCGCAACCACGCCCACTGCCCTCCCCACCCTGCCACACAACCGCTCCCCTCTTCTCTCCCTACCTCCTCGCTCCCCAGCAGAGCAGCCCTATTCCCCCACCGCCGTCCCTTCGCGAGCCCTCCGAAGGGCCTTCCCTTCTCATTTGCCCGAGGCCTTCCTCCCTCCCCACCCCTCTTCTCTATGCTCCACACATCTCCTCAATCAGTCCTGATGTCAAGAGTTGAGCGATCCCCAGTTGGGTAGGAGTACATAAATACAATCGATTTTGGTCAGCCAATGTGAATCAATGCATCCGATGTACAATCCATGGTCGCATTCATTTCCCTTGGTGTGACGATAAAACGTGCGTCCTTACCTCTCACGAAGTACATAGTGCTCCCGCCAGTGGAAACGTCTTAGGTACGAATGTTAAATGGCTGGTTAAAGGCGCTCCCGATCTGATTTTAAACTCACTATTATTGTTCTGACTGACGTGTTTTGTCATCTCGTAATTCACGGATGTGACTGTGGGTGATTTTTACCACGACAGTCCGCCACGGTATCATTACGTATATGTTAATAATAGGAAGACAGAGACTATTTCACAACCCTAGTTTGGATTAGAAACGAAGAGTGCTGGGTTTTCTGGGGATCTGAGATGAATTAAAATTAATTTTCCGAGTAGTCTGCCTTGTAAGTCTTTATCGAGAAAATAGACCCGTCGTTTTTTGCCTCCTAGATCGGTAAAACAAATATATGTATTTGGGTTTATGGCCAAGCTACACTTTTTCTTTGGTCATTCCTTTTGTTAATTTTCTGTCTAGACATGAATTTGCTGCTCGAAACGGGGCGACCATGAGCCCCTTGGCTATATAAATAGTGGAAAAGCGGAAGTCAAAATGACTGATTGCTTCGATAGGTACGTTTTTCCTCTGTCGTGAGTGATTCTTGAACCAAGAACATGAAATGTATGTAGCCTGCATTTTATTTTTTTTATGCTTGGATATCTTCTGCTCCAATACTTTTTGCTATTTGTGTTTTGCCCCTTTGCCGGCATCCGTCTCCCTCCACGCGGGAGTCGAAGGAAAGGAGAGTTCTAACCACCTACCCTCTCTCTCTCTCCGCCGCCTCCCCTCTCGCCCCGCCCTCGAGTGTAAGGCCCGTCCGCGGCCAGTCAAGGAACCGACTATTTTCGGAGCAGAGAGCGGAGGGAGAGGTTCAATCAATTAGTCAGCGGGTGCCACAAACACGGCTCCTCCTTCGGGAAACTAATCATCCAAAGAACCCTCGGACTCCTGTGATGCTCACAGCCTCGTCTGACCGTTTCCGTTTGGTTTTCGCAACCGATGGGCCAACGCGTATCCTTTCATGCGTACCGTTTCGGCCCCCGTTGACCTCGGCTCTTTCGTAAGATTTTTCCCACCCAGAAACGTCTGTTTGTCTGGCGCTTATTTTCGTCATTGTGCGTCGTAAAATCGTTCACAAAGCATTTGACCTTTGTAGGCGTACATGGGTCGTCATTCCGCGAAGGGCTTTACTTTTTTGATGATCTGGGTTAAACATACGAGGTCTGTCCAGAAAGTATTCAGTCATGCAATATTTTGAGTGAAGTTGTCCACCCAGAACAATGAGGCCTTAGTCTCCTTCGAAGAACTCCCCAAAGGGATATAACATACCTATCCCAGACTTTAATTGAAATATAATCTAATTTAATAAGGAAAAGTTAGTAACAATTTTCCACCAGAAAATTTTCTAGTGCAAAATTGTTACAAGATAACCCACTATTATCTAGCGGAGAATTGTTACTATATTTCCTTCATTATGTTCGAATACTATCACATCTCGCCTGAAACAACTCAATTTAAAATCTAATCTCATTATAATGGTCTTTCGCGACGCATTACATTTTATAGTCCCATTACTTTTAAAGTAATAGCTAGCATAAAGCTTTTCTCTGACTAATTGGTGTATTTGCATTTAAAAATTTGTGGAGGGTGTTTCTATGGTACGGATATTCAGACAGGTTTTTGCAGTCTTCTTCCGTTCATCTTCAAATAGACGTACATATTGTACCTACTCTTTCTATTTTAATGCGACACATGCTGTCGGAACATCACAGAATACACCATATTGCAATCAAAATTCTAATTGTAATTTGATTGCAATTCAATTCAATTACATTTCAGACTAAATTCTGTGGAAAAGCATAAGATCTTTTGATGAGGAGATCTAATACTTTCATGATGTGAAGCCTGAAACCGTAGAGTATATCTGTGAAGTAGTAGTTTACGTATGTTTTGGTATTTTGTTACCTCAGTAGTTTCCCGTTGATGAATTTTCCATATTAATCTCCGGGAGAGATGATATGGTGGGAGTTTTTATATTGATGGTCAACATTTTGATCTAAGGAAAAAGAATAAACCAGTCATCTGAAATATTTAAAATTTCAAGGATGGATTAAAGGTAAACTGACTTTCCCTATGAGTAAACTAATTAAAGGGCTGAATTATTTTACTCGGCTGGTTTAAGTTTTCAACAAGGTGAATTATCAATAAGGTATTTTTGACAGGATTCGGATCATATTTTAGTTTGGCGTGAAAACTGCGGGCTCCTAGGAAGAGACGAACGAAAATGGACAAAATACCGATCTTGACGTTGAGTTTTTCATGTCTGTGAAACAACCTAACACTTGTCATGAAACGCAGAATGAGGTCAAGTTGAGGGCCTGTACTGCAAAATAAGTGAGCGAGCGCTTTCCTCGCTGCTTTGACTTTATTGGTTAAAATACCCAAGTGAAGGGTAAACTTAGCTTGCTATCTGTAAGTTGACGGCTAAACGTTAGATGTTCTCTCATTGGGAATAGCATTGTTGTTAAGAGTAAGGGGGAAGCTTTCAGTTTGTTGTTTTTTGCGTGCAAAAATGTGATTTCTGTACATTTCTTGGGATTACCTTTAATGTTTTACATGCTTTCCCATTTGGTGAACAGATGTAGTGTCTCTGAATGTTTTTTCTGGCAAATGTGAACCCGATATGAAAGGAAGTTATAATTGTGTCCTCAGCAAAGGCATGTAATTTCTTAGATTCCGCTTTGAGAAAATTGTTAATCAAATCAAAGATATTATTTTTTGCCGTAAAACATGGTGGATTGAGAGGAGAGAAGGAATAATTTGTATTTATTATATCGGAATGTTGCTACAGAAAATTTTTAAAATAGGGCCATCGCGTCACACCACATCGAAGGCTTTCGCTATGCCGAGAAAAGCGGCAGACTGTTAGAAGCGTCATTAAGGATATATTCTACAACTCGAGCAGGTCGAGGTGGGTGGTTGAAGTTTTAGAAGTGAAAGTGAATTGCTGAGGGATTTGGAGGGTAGAGAATCGGATTTAAAGGCGCATCAATATGACATTTTATTGATGTGTGGCTTTACTCATTTCGGAATCCGAAAAAAAATATTCCGTGCGAGGCACCCAAGCCCTTTTCTGCCTACTCTGTTCACCCTAAGCTGGTGGTAGATGCTACCCCGTTGATATCAGTGGTATATCGTCATCATAAATTGCAATCTGAAGATTAAAAATTACTGTTCCCTCCTTCCCTTGCTCGAGCTAATTCAGTTTCCTCGATATGGCATCTCTTTTTAGTATCTATTAATCGTTATTCTTTTATGTTTGTTTTCACCAACCCACTCGCGTCTCGCTTCAGTTCGTTCGCTTCCGATTAATTCAACATGCACCAGCATTATCATTCAGGTTTTAATGCATAGTTTAAATTTATGATAAAAGAGGTCGCTACCGCCACTCTCAATTTTTGGTCAATAGATTCATATACTATGAAGAATTATTATTTTGATTTATGTTTAAACTTATGCTCGTTGCATACTTTAATTTGATTTTTTTAGGTTCAAAAAGGTAAAAAGGAAAGAAATTGATGGGTGCTTTTTGTTTGTATAATTTTTAGTGCAATATACCGGGTTATTAGATAGTTAATATCCTATATAAAATTGTGAGTTGGCTCCTGACTTTATCATTACATTTCAAGTCTTAAACCATTCTTCTGTATTTCGGTTAAAAGCACCTGACTATGTCTTTGGCAAGAATTAGCATGAACTAAGGGAAATCCAATGCTAATCTTTGGGTTGCTAGGTATGATGACGACGCACCACAAATGTTGAAGGGGTTAGAGTCAACTGTCACCTGAAGATTGAATAGAGTAGGGTTTGTGCCTTTGAAGAGTCTCTCTCATTTGTGCATTTTGCTTGGGATTCTGGAATGCGTATAGTCACACTAGTTACTGCTAGCTCTGGTCTAAAGGGAATGGAATAAGAAGATCGGGGGAAGGGGGGTGAGGAGGATGTCATCAATCATTTCATTGGCCATTTCACGATTGACTCGGCGTGTGTGTGGGAGCCAAGCACATGTATGACTGTCACAACGCGAGGAGGGATCGGCGATGTGATGGAGAATGGGTGGGGAGCGGAGCTACCTCTCTCCTGGGCGAGCGGAGAGGGAAGAAGAGGGAGAGAGATGAGCGCTCGGTTAGGTGACGGGGCGGCGGAAGCTGCGTCGTCTGTCGCGGTGAAATACCGCCCCCTCCCCTATCCCCCGCTAACCCTCCCCCGCACCCGTCCCCATACGACTCCGTGCCTCTGAACAGTTGGTCACGTCCTCGCTGTGTAATGAATTACTCCAGGAAGCATAAGCTTATTCAGCCCCATCCCAACCTCCCGACTCCCCTCTCCTTTCTCGTTCCCCCCCATTTCCCACTCTCCCTCGGCACCCTCCCCCGACATCATTTCCCTGCACTCATGGTCTCCTCCATCCCCCCGTGCCCTTAGAAACAAACCCCTCAAGCTCTCACCCTTCCACCGGATCACAATCATGTACACTCCCGTTTCGTTTTACTAACCGCAAGCATTTCGGCCGTTACTTCATACGTTTCCAAATATTCCGATTGGTAAAACAAGATGCCAAATGTAAATATTAGCATTTTTAGGAGGATCACATGCACTGAAGTATTTTTAGCGCATTAAAGGGTCAATAAAGAAGACAAGCTAGCAAGAAAGAAGATGGTGAAATGTTGAGTAAGCATTCTTCACAAATGTAAAAATCATCACTCGACAGTCTGCGTATTTTTAGGAAAATAAATAGTATAATTTAAATAAGCTGCAATAAAGACCAAAGGATAGCGTCAAAGAAAAGGAATTTTTTAACGAAAAGCTTTAAAATTGTCATTAATTATGTCAATAAACGTGTCTTTACACTGCTCAAAAGGTAATATGTGCCCCGAAGTCAGTAATTTAATCTAACTCATTTTGATAAGCAACCACAACTAATGAACCTGTTGAAAAATTCTAGTCATCCTGTGTAATCGGATTCGGGAGAATGGAATGAGAAATTGGTGCAATTGGAGCTCTGGTCCTTAGTCTCTATTTAAGCCGCAAACAGCTAAAAACCCAAATTCTTCACATTTATTTATTTTGAGTATGGGTTATGGACGTTAGAAACAGATGAGAAACGTACACAGAGCGGTAGAAATGTACAACTAGAGAATTTATTTACAAATTAAATCGACGCCAACCTGACTGAATATTATTGTCCCCAAAGACCGTACAAAGTCATGAATTCTCATTAACAGTCATCTCTCATCACTATAAATCAATGGACAAAATAAATTGAAGACGATGAGATATAATATATTTCTCTCCTTTAGAGAAACTATTGCCATGAATTAGTGTAGAGACTTGTTTTCATTGACGAACCATTTCGTTAAACTCCCTGCCGTTTCCTAAATACACATAAATTTACCATCAAGTTATGGCCCTATTTATTGCTTCCCTTTTTATTTTAACTTGGCCACATAGTCGTCATAAACAATGGGTAGAATACTTTTGTGAACCAGTAGCATATTAAAGGCAGTGTTTTATTTGAACAAAAAACCAAACTTTGAACTAATGACGCCAAAAAAAGTTGTAAAAATGTAGTATCTGTGGTGCCACACTCAGCCACAGTTTTATTGAGTCACATATAATAATCCCAAATCATCGTTAAAAATAGTAAATTAATCGCTAAAAATCCATTAGTAGACTGTCAAAAGTTGACTACCATGAGACCATTTAATTTTGTGAAATGATTAGTCATTAAAAGTCATATCACGATGTATTTCACCACATAGCATTCTTTGCTTAAAAGTCCGTCCTCCTTTTTTTCTAACTTCCCTTATTCTAGGTCATTCTCCCTTTCCCGAGCCCTCTTCCACCTCCTACTTAGTCCCATTTCCACTTCCCTTGGTCCCTCTTGACCTCTCAACCTTTGACCGTACTGGCGAACTTCCCCAAGTAGGTGTCCTGCCACCAAATAACTGTTTCCGGAAAAGTTGCATGTCAGTATGCGGATGATTTAGATTTCCTTCCTCCTTCGTCACTAAAGCCCCTGTCGGCTGCACCAGCAAATAAAGCTCTCCTTCAAGAAAAAGACATTGGCACAATATGTACAGACAATTCACTGCAGCTTCTTTTCTTTAGTTTATTCACCCGAAGTATTCTGCAAATTTAAGGTAAGTTTTGAACGGTGGCAAACGACTTTTACCTTCTGTTTATTGCGAGAACCTCGTCATTTTTTGCCGTGCAATTATTTCCTTCTTCAGTCCTTTGGAACATCTATCCTCGCATTTTCACAAAATATTTATTCTTTTCCTTACTCCACCCCACAAGCAATCTCTCTTTTCCATTTGGCGTCTTGAACATCGACTAGAACCTCACCTGCCTTTGTGGCTTGGATACCATGTCTCTGGAGATTGAGTTGTATACCTACAGTTTTTATGTAATTTGTTCGTTTTCCTTTTTTAAAAATGTACTCACTCCTTTTTTTATGAACATGGAACTAACTAGATAGCACGAACATGAACATGAACTAAATAGCACAGGAAACTAACGACACGTCAAATTGTATGAAAAGATAAGTATTGTATTGATAAGTCTTAATTTGAACGTCAACGTTGACGAGAAGCGTAGTTTTGATTGGGTCCTGAAACTTGTTCATTTATATGAAAGGGTAAGCATAGGCCTGAATCTTTTGGAGAAATTGTGTAAGAGAAAAAAGGAAATAATAAAATGGGTAGGAAGGAAAATGTTTAGCAGGAATATGGGAAAGAGAAGATTGTTGGAAGAAATTCGATAGAGGATTACTACTCGTCCCATACCAATATACATGGCTATATAGTATGTATAAAATCGCTCATCCCAAAATATTTCAAAATTCACTACTTATAGATATCGAATTGCACAGATTACGTTATTAATAAGAGAGAGGCTTTACAGCTCAAAGTTCTTCATAATTCATGCTTTAAAATTAAGAAATTTTTAGGCACTCTTATGGGCATGGTAGTGACTCTTTTTAATATATTTTGAATAATATATGCACATATATAAATTTTAATTGCTTTGGTTTTCATTTTAATTTCAATTCTACTTTTTAAATAATATATTTGCTATTCCATACTATTTACTATGAGTTCTACAAATACATCAAACTTTTTAAAAATGTTTTTTTTTCAAAAGCCAAATTTCAAAGTTTTCTCCATGCATTAATGCTGCAGCTCATGGTAAATAGCTCAGTTCAAATATTTTTAATTTCCTGTTTACTTCAATTGGTTGGATACATAATTGATTCTTTTCTAAGAATTAAGGTAGAATATTCAACCAATTATCCCTTTTTTTATTTTTAAACGCTACTACATGTTAAATGGGATTGCGTACATTTTAATAAATAACAATGAATTGGCGCAGAAAATAATATAAATATATTTGTTACACAATAGATGTACAACACTGAATACGCTCTTATACGGTAAATAGCCTCACCGATAGGAGTTTAGGTCATTAGTTTCTATGACCTGGAATAGATAAAAAATCAATTAAACAATTCCAAAACAATGTGACCCAAATATTTAATATTACACTATGTTCAATAATTTTTTAATAAAATTATTTGCATATTTTTAAAGTTGAGTAAAAATAATATACTTGGCGTTAAAAAATCCGATGGTAATATTTTGTTATCTTGTCATCCCATTTTGTTTTTTAGAATTTCTGTGATTTAATTCAACCGTTTGTTAGTCATTATGTAAACGGAGGAAGGTTTTGCCAATGTATTTAAAACTGTATGCAAAAAGTCCTAAATCGGTTAAATTTCACGTTGTGGGAGACAAATCCCCAACCGCACTACTTATATTTTCTTCTCGTCAACTGCCTCTAGATACTCGAGTCGTAATGACTTATTTACGTTTATATCTTTTCCAATTCTCTTGCCTTCATGGAGCTCGACTGCATTTCAACTTTCTCGTAATTTTTGTGAGTCCCAACTTGTACATCATCTTTCCAACTCTCACGTTCGCAACAATCAAGGGAAATTGAAGACAAACTTCTGTATACATCCCTCGTCAGCTTTTTCGCGTATTTGGAAAGTTCGTAAAAAATGAAATTCATGTTGAGCCCCTGAGATAGTTTGGATGAAACAATAAAGTCATATTTTGCCAATAGTTTCGAAAAATTTACTTGGTAAGCTAAGTGAATATCGATGTTTAGTAAATAGAAAGAAGTCGTATTACAAAAAATTACCTTTAGCTAAATGAACATAGCAAATTACAGAAAAAATTACATTAGAATAAGTTTTTATTTAATATTAGAACGTTATGTTGCACGGATTTTCTAGATCAAAATTCCACTTGTTAATTTCTCAAGTAATCAAATATTTATTTTGATCCCAGATATTTACCAAATAAATTTATTCTTATGAATATCATGCAGTGGTCATATTGATTGCAATGGTCATATCGATTGAAATGGTCCATTCATCGTTAAACCTATGAAATTAATGAATGAAATTGATTGGCACGCTTTATATGGTGCCGTGATATATCAATTTACAATTTAATATATTTTAACAATTATTTCATTTTAATTGCAAAAATTTGAATTAAATTTTCAACTATACAACGGCTGTTACAATAACTTTTTAATTATAAAATTTGATTAGAGTAAGAGTAAGATTAGATTAAGGAGTATGTTGTACAAAATTTTATTTCTGCGGAAATGTGAAAAGGCTCTGGTAAAGGAAGCTTTCAATTTACTTCAACTTAGAACTCCTAGGGTTACCAAGAAAATCGTATGGTGCGCCATTTATTTCTTGAAGTTAGATTGGAAAATTCTCACAAATTCAGTTCAAGGGATATTACGATAGGTCACTAATTTCTGGTCAATAATTCCCTAGGTATCGCATATACACAAGCTGTGTACAGTATATGCGATACCTAGGGAAGGGAGAAGCCAGCCAACTATATATATGTAACTCCTTCGGAAGAATAACGTGACTTCGACATTTGCTGATAGAGAATATGTGGATCAAATTACTTCAGTGGAATAAATATGCTTCTGCTAGTAGTTTGAATTTTATAACTAAAATATCTTTGAGCTAAATCCCTGTGGCATAAAAATGCATTCCTGAACGTAGACAGTTATTGTACGAAAAAAACTCGTTTTCAGCTAAATTAAATATGGCTGTAATTATGTATCATTTAGTGATTTTAATTGTCCTACATACGATTGAAAAAATCGATAAATTGATTAAGTCTTTGGTTAACATTTGCAATTCTGGTAAATATCAAGAGGATGGACATAGATGTATAAAACTTTCCGCTTAGGTAATGCATTCAAGGGAAATCCCTTGTCGATTTTTTATTAATTGATTGAGGCTCAAAATATTTAGTTTTCGAGAGATATACGTGGCAGTGCATCCAGAAATAAACATCCATATCAGTAAATTCACTTAAAACTAGATTTTCATGTGAAAAAGCAGTGATATGCATATAAAAAACAATGAAACAAGGAAGGTTTGTAAAGTTATCCAGTGTAACAAAAAGCCAAGACATAATTAAAACAGAAAAGATATTAACTAAATATATGTGCCTCTGATATCTTTATTTCATGTTTCAATCGGTACTTATAAAACATTATTTTCTTTAGCGTAAAATTTAAATAAACGAATTGATTTTATTATTCCATGATATGATTAAATAAAACTTTTCCCAAATGATTGTCGGCAAACAAAATGGTTTTTAATATAGTTAATTCAGCGCTATTCTATGGGAACTACAAGCTCGTAATAAATGAATCGTATTACAGTTAATTAAATTACATTCATTAGGCTCACAAAGAATCAGACTTTAATAGGCGAGAGAGGAATTAGTTTCTCGCTGAACGCGAATCACGGGATTTCGAGTTAGAAAGTATTCCCCGATGGCGCGCAATTCTAGAGGCGGTTCACACACCCCACCTGTATCTCGCGGCACGCCTTTTTTCCGTTCGCGAAATTCTGCCTCATTTTTTTACGCCCTAGGACGCGGAGTCATTTTTCATTTCCTATTTACAACGTTCCCTTTTTTGCCCTTTGCCATGCTCGCCGAGCTTTCCTCCACACCCAACTCACGTCCCACCCACCGACGTGAACCCTATCCCACCACCTCTCTCTTCAGCTACCAATCCACAATATCCGAACGTTCCCCTCGGTCCCCATCCCACCCGCCCTCCCTCCACCCCCGTCGACCGCACGGATAATTGGAAGCATTTAAATGTAAATGCGGAGAGCGAGCGTGCGAGAAAGAGAGAGAAAGAAAGGGAGGGATGGAGAGATTGCATTGCCTCTCTCCGCCCTCCCCCGTCGTCTCCCCCCACGGGGTGGGGTGCGCTCTCCTCCGGGCCGAGAGGGTTGAAGGGCCGCCGCGGATCTGGGTGGAAAGTAGCGCTCGCTGGGCCCGGGGTTGGGAGGGTGGAGGGGATCGCGGATGGCGCGGTGGAACGTGGTGTAGCGAGTGAGGAGGAGGAGGGGTGGATTTGGAGCTTTTGTGAGGATATAAATGAGGATCTGCCGGTGAGTTCACTCCACTTGATGGAGAGATGGGTCGTCCTCCTCTCCCCGAAAGCGTAACATGCACACGGGCTGGGTTGGGGTGTGGTGGGTGGTTGTTTAGGGGGAAGGGGTCGTTCGTGTGTCGTAGCGTGTAAAGCGAGGTGGCCACCCAGGAACGGTCTGCTGGGGTTCGGCGCCGGGCGTCGAAGGCGCCGTTGTTCCCTCTCCTTGCCCGCGGCCTCCGTCGTGCATCGCCCGCGGAGGGAGGCGGAAAGCGCGGGGCCACTTTTTCCTCCTCGGCCGGCCGGGAAAAATATGCGATGCCGTAAATTCCCCCGGCGTCGCGGGTCCCATGATAAATGGCGGCTTTTATAAAACGCCGCGGTGGCTAAGCCGAACTTGATGCGAGGAGTCCATGCGGAGGGTGTTTTTAACCAAATCTCTCGCAGAGTAAACTTCACTGCTCGCCTCCTCGCTTGACGGGGATGACGCGATAAATAAATGCATTCGGAAAATTTTCCACAATGGACTTGAACGGCTACATGGGATGGGATGAGGAATTAGATAAGGTTGCCTGAAAGTAGGTTTATTGATACCGGTGTCCGGGAAGCACGCGATATAGTAGATGAAATGCCCGCGGGATGAAAATCGAGAATAATTTTACTCCACCTTTTAACGATTAATCAGGTATCAGGCGACAATTTATGGGGAGGAGTGTGTTTTGGTATATAGATATTTTAAATTCATGTAGAATCATCCCTTTTTTTGATAATTGTGGATAATGCCACAATTATCAAATACTTAGCGTGAAGCTTTAGAGCGCTTTTATGCGTATTATATGAAAATTAAACAAGGCAACTTCCCGTGAAAATAAATAAATTTTATGATTATCCATGGCATTAATGTATGTGATGAATCACCATCCATATTACACAGTTTCATAGTCTTATATCGAACCCCTTGACCATAAATGAGCAATCATTCATTGTGTGTAGGGCTAGCTCATTATCAGAATGACTGTAAAAATTAAATCATCGAACACCAAAGACTATTGAAAATTTGATATTCACGTCCTAAAACACCGTGAAAATAATTTTAAAAAGGAGACCTACTGGTGAAGTTTAAAGCATTAACATAATAATTCCCGGATCGACTTTCTGGAATTCTTCATTATTTCGATGGAAACCATAGTGATTCCCCATCATTTTTATGAAACCGTAGATTATATCCTTGTGTGGATACATTTAGGAGTGCACTTCTTGTTCATATAAATTATTCCATGCATGTATAGATCAATCCAGGGTGGGGATAGGGACCCAAACACATCCTATGGAGCATCCCACATGATTATTTATGGATGCCCGTTACTAATCAGATCTCTTCCCACTCCCCAAATTCGCACTCTCTACCCCCCATCTTCGGCTGATACACATACATACTCACGCACATAAATTGGGATAATTTATACATAAAAGGAGTGTACTCCTCCGTATATTTACCTGAGGATATTACGCCGTAGCAAAGCTATGTTTGCGAATTCAATTTCATTTGCGAGAATTCAGTGTTATATTTCGCATCGCAAGCGAATGTTTTTTAATTTTTCGGTTTCCGCTTCCAGCCATCAATTTAAACGCTATCCAACAAATCAAAGGGATGAAAAGTATTGGAAAATGTTAACTCAGGATCCACTCCCCAAAGGGCCGCTCGGTTTGCAGGTGCATCGAAATAACCATTCGCTGCGTGGACGTCCA
The DNA here is from genome assembly GCF_022747635.1 of Hetaerina americana. Classification (NCBI taxonomy): domain Eukaryota; kingdom Metazoa; phylum Arthropoda; class Insecta; order Odonata; family Calopterygidae; genus Hetaerina; species Hetaerina americana. Next base: position 605,166 of record NW_027286752.1, on the reverse strand, counting down.
GGACGGCGGGACACCAAACGAGTCACGGTGAAATGCATCCATTAGCTGTGGGATATGTAAATGAGCAAGGGCGCACAGATGGGACCGCTTCTCTTCCGTTCCTTTGCCCAAGGGGATTGGATCGGTACAGTGCGGGCGGCTTAGCCGGCTTCCCACTCCCAGGGTCGGGATTCGACGCGGGAGATGTCGGGATTTGTCACCAGTGCTGTCATTGGTTTTCTCTGTTCCGGTTAAACTGACATCTTTGAGGAAGCCACTAAGTTGTTATTCCTCTCATAACTACCTTCCATAAATGTCAAACGGCTTTAGAACTTTTGCACCATTTGTAATGGCTACCGTGTCAACTGGCGCTTAGGGTGCTTAATGCTAATGTATACAATCACCATCAGAAGTAGTTTACAACCCGAATATTGCTTCGACTCCAGCAGCCTGTCTCTCAGGTAGTCCCTTTTGTTACACACAATTTCTTGCGCAAAGAAAATAATTTAAATGAGATACACCACCTAAACCATGAATATTTCAACTGTTTATAATGGATAAATGATGACACATTTTCACTAAATATTGATTCAGATGTACTGCATCATCTTGAGAATCCTGAAGATGATACAGGGCATCGAAACCGGTGGATAAGTGTTATCATTTGAGAAATATCGTGTTAAGCATCGTATTCCCACCATATCACACCTGAAACTATGCAATTGTTTAGTTGCTTAATCATGAATTTTATGAATATTAACTTCGTGATTTGGCTGAATAAGATTTTTGGAGAATATTTTCTCGTATTTTCTTTAAAAACATTCTCGTCAAATTATCCAATCAGAACTTTAATGCACCAGAAACTTTTTCAGGTTTCTCAAAAATTTACAATCCCCAATAATTCTGCTCCTTTCAGCATAGTTTTCTGTATCATATCAATTATCGTTAGGTCTAATAAGGAGTGCATTCGCGTAAAAATTAATCCCCGATACATAACACATAACATATTGGATACAATTTTTTTTCCTTACACGTCGACGAATAATGCTATTTTTCGCGTGGCAGGAGCATAACGCCAAAACGCGTCGTTCCTCCCATGAGCCTCCACTCCCGCTCCCGTCATCAATGGCGTTGAGGCTTATCCACAGATGCACGTCACGCACTCCCAGGACACACACAAATACATTTAGGAGGGCAACCACTGAGGATCATTTATGTGCGAGGCTGTTCGTCCGAAATCTTTGTATATAGGTACAAGGGAACAAAGTTATCCTCTAACCGATTCCGCTTGGGTAATAGATCTTCCGGAAAGAGAGAGAGAGACGCATGGGTTCCTTATGGGGTTCGTCTCCATGCCCGTTGAGGGAGGCATTCCATCTCCCTGGAGAGGCAACCGGGATGCCTGGAGAGGAAGGGAAGAGAGGATAGTGGGAGGGAGGGAGGTGAGAGGGGGGAAGGGAGCTGGTGGATTTAAAGGGTGCGGGGAGCTGGCGGGATTGTTGCCGAGAGGGCGACAGATGAGATACGGGGAAGGGGAGAGAGGGGGGCGGGAGGAACAGCGCCAGCGTATGGTGAGCTGAGGACGGAGAGGTAGGGAGGACAAGGAGGGGATAGGTGGGCTTTTATGGGTTTGGACGTTTTTTTTATGCTGTGCAACACATATGGACCTACTCTCGCATTTCATTACGTTTCTTAGTAACCAATTACCGCAAGGATGGATATCAAAAGATCAAGTTTCTCTATTCATCTTTATTATGGGTATGCACAGTGATATAATTTTACATACTTGAACTTCTTCAAATATTTTGGAGCAAATGCTGTACTGAATATTAATAAGCTTAAGGTGAAATACTGTCCTTCCCTGTTTAGGTAAGCGGATAGGGATATGATACGGTAGACCGTCCTAGATACGAAACATTAGGCACATCTATATTTGAGAATTTTAAAGGTTTTGGAATGTCTGCTGTATTTTTTCGTATTGTTCATTGAATAAATTTCATATTCCCTTCGGTCATTTGGGCAAAAATCTCAAACGTTAAACTAAATAATATAAACGACAGTGAGATTAGAGACCCTAGGATTATTGAATAATTATACAACCTGGATCACTTAAAAATGGTTTCCTTTTTTAAAAACTTTTCAAATATATCCGTGAAATGGATTAAACATTCGTAAATCAACTCAATTGGAAGTCTAATGAAAAAACTGTTGGAGCCAATTATAGTAATATTGTACTCTGTAGCTATAAGCACTGTAGAGTCCGGGAAAGTTGAAAAAATAATTAGTAATCATTAACTGAAAACTGAATTCAACTATTTAACTTAATTTATGTCTCTTCTATCGTTTCTTTCACTAAAAATGTCTTACTATACTATACTATAACTTGTTTTACTTACTATACTTACTATACTATAACTTGTTTTTGTACGTAGACAGCATAAATCAACCCCCGATTGATACCTGGAGACTATCAGAAAAGATTTATCTCCGGAGGAAAATGAAGTTCAAACAGCAGATAGGTTTTACGGTGGACAAATTTCATTGGTATTTTGAATTTAAAAAATTAAATTGTCTATGAATTTGGTAAAATCATAGATAAAGCAGAGTTTCACCGCTTATAGCGTGCTGATACTGTGCCTGCGAGTCCGTCTGCCCAACCCGTGTAAGTATGTTGATGAGCACCAAATTGATGTGCACCATTTTATTTCTAGGAGTTCGTGCGATGGTTAGAGCAAAGTGGATAAGAATAAACAATTTCCACAAGATTGGCAACGCATGAAACGTTTAATTAAATGTAATATTTGGTGCAAGTAATAATGTTCTGAGATTTGATTTTGCCCACTCATAATTTTCCTTTCGTTTAAGTGTCCGGGTGCACAAAGAGGTCGGGCATCATTGCGAGATAGAGTGCTCGTGTGTCACCAAAGAGTTTGGGAAATTTCACGCTTCCCGAAACTGGGGTGAATTATTCTTTTTCCATTTTCAAATTTTAATCGACAAAGATGTATTTTCCCGTTCCCGGGGTTGTTTCGAAACGGACGGCCGCCGCGGCAGCCGTCAAATCTTCGGATGAAAGCGACCTCGTCTCTCGCCGCAATAAACTGCGCTGGATCTATTGATCATCATCCAACCCTCCCGGAATGGAAGGGGCGGTCGAATCAGGAGGGAGAGACTTGCGATGAAAGAGGAGTATGGTTAAGGGGAGGAGGAGGTGGCGGAGCGTGTAGGTGAGAAAAGGGGGTGTCCACGGGGGGTGGGGGCACAAAAGTGAACACACGCTGGGCCCCACCCCGGGGGGGGGGGGGGGGAGAGGGAATTGAGGGAGGGAGGAGGAAGCGAACGGCCGCGCGTTCGGAGTGAATTACGTCCTCCTTCCTTGACGAGAGGGAGAAAGCGAGCGAGGAGAGGAGAGAGAGAGAGTCGCGACTGGAAATGGATGGAATGCTTAAAAATAGAAGTGGTAAAAAATCGCATTGGAACACTACCGGGTGCTTTCTTTCTCCTTTTCCCAACCACCACCCCCCTCCTACCCGGAATTTTTTTTATTTTTAATTTTCCCTCAATGTTTTACCTCCAACGTTCACCTTTCCCTCCCTTTCCTTTCCCGCGTATCGTTTCTCCACCGCCCTGCTCACGCCAGGAAGCAGTGGTTCCACTATAATGTTTCCCAGCATCACCAATGCACAGAGTGGAAAATATGTTTTTTCGGTCGACGAATTCTCATGAAATGGTCTTTTGTGGAAATATTTTCCTTTAAAGTGGCACATGTTATTTACTCAATTCATGGGAAAATTCGTCTTTTTCTAGCGGAATACACGAGTGGAAAAAAAGGCATGAAGCGTCTTTACAAATTTTCAATAGAGTTGAGAATAGTACCCAGATTTCGTGTAAGGACATGTTCTATACCTCCTACTACCAGCATTTTTTAAAAATCTATAACCCTATTAATATCTAGTTACCTTAGGCTTAGGTTGTAACGTAATATTTTCATACTTTTGAAGCAACATCTTGCCAAATATTAATCTTATGTTCTCTTTTATTGCTCTTTATATTAAAACTCTGAAATGAAACATTACTCATTCTCAGTTGAAGCGGAAATTTTCAGAAACACTTTCCGCATCTAATCGTATTATGATGATCTTGATTTGATTTCAATACATTTAGTATAAATGATTGAGGAATCATACAAATAGACCTATTTGTTTGAGATTCATCCACAGAACTAAGTGGTGTACATATTAACACGGATTTGTCAAGGGTGGTATCGATCTTCATATGTAAACACAACTATGTAACTTATATAAAATTATGTGATAAAAAAATTGGAGTTCCAATATTTCTCCCAATTGCATATGCGGTGATTTTCGGTTTAATTAGTTTTTTAACTTTTTTAACGAAATCATTGCACTTAGAGAGTAGCATTGCACTTATGGAAGTAATCTTAATAAGTTGGTGGGAAAAGTACCTAAATTGTAAGAAATAAAGAAGGCGCCATTTATCATTAGGCTTTTTTTTATATTACCGCAGTGGTCGGGAGGGAAGTGCATCACCTCCGGCTCCACGATCGTGAGTGGCTTTAACTCCGCCATAAACAATTTAAAACTCTATTTGTGCTTCTGTCTTTTCCTTCCAATAGTTCCTACTTCTTGGGGATTTCGAATTTAAATTATATGGACCAGTGTGGATCAGGACGTTCACCTTTGAATGCAACGGACGCCCTTTTCCCTATAACGATCCACCCATACCTATGGGAAGTCATAATGTGAACAGGAGTCGCGGTCGCTTTTGCCAGTTCACATTAACGGAGTTCCTTGGGGCATATTGAACACCCTCCTCCATGGTTCTCTTCGCGCAGTTTAGGCGGCACTAGACCCAACTCTCAAGGGATTTGCCGTTCTCATTAGCAAAAATCAATGCAGTCTAATCTTTTATTGATTCCAGAGCGAATCGCTACTCGGGCGGATTAGGGGGAAACAACCCAGAAATATCCAGGAGGCATCTCCGTCGGGATCATGTATTGGATTCGACCTGAGGACAGGGGGGGGGGAGTTGTTGTTCGCCGGGGTGGAGAGAGATGAAAAGATAGTGCCGTAATCGTGGGCGAAGCAAATCCCGAGTGAGTTTTCCAGGGCTCCCACGCGACGAATTGCGGGTGCCGAAGTGACGGGGTGAGGGAGGGAGGGGAGC